>NC_089848.1:830000-1130000 GCF_035609145.1 Eleutherodactylus coqui | reverse complement strand
AATTTTACAAACTTTCTTAATCTTTATAAATCCTAATTCAAACAGTTTTCCGACAGAAGGTGTAAATGTAGTTGTATCTCCTGGGATGGAAGCCGAGTAGACTTGGTCCAATGTAAAGCTCACGCTGAACCTCTACTGAAGCCCAATACATGTTATTAGGGGTCCTGTACATATCCTCAGCGTGTGCCGATTGTCTGTTCCCGGACGCCACTACATTAAATACCTTTAATATCCTGATCTTTCCTTAACCCAATAAGGACCAAGCACAGGACGTTTACGGCACTTGGTCCTGGGCTTTAAATTCAGCCAATTGTAAAAATACGGTGGGAATGAAAGTCCCTGCTTCTGCAATAAATCAGGAGTGGGTCGGGTCCTCGGCTGTTAGTCACAGCTGATAACCTGGAGGAGAGGGAAGGGTTTTTTTTAACCCTTTCTGCCTTCTCCTTTTCCAGTACATAGAGTTCAATGAGCGCTATGTACTAAGAAGTGAAAGTGTTTCTTCCACTATGGGAGCCCAGGGGTCACGTGACTGCTGGAAGCCCCTGCACAGCAGTCCCAGCAGTCCCAGGAGACCCCGATCAGCTCTGGCTGTGACTATTGTCACTACAGGGGATGTTTTCCCTGTAACTGGGGCTCCTATGGATGCGGTTCCTATAGATACACCGGCTACAGTGGGAAAGTGTCAAATAAAAAAAAAACCTAAAACATGTGACTGTCCCCCAGAGGTCTTATATGACGTCACGAGGGACACAGATAGTAAAAAAAAATTATGACATAAAAAGGTAAAAAAAGCTACAGAACAAAATATCAATATATACATAAGAAAGAAAATAACCAAAAGCCAACGCCAACCAAAACCTGTAAACCAAAACCATGCGTATTATATTTCAGAACGTCCGAAACAAAATGAGGGCCCCGATCACATACTTTATTTTAGCATAAATATATTAGTTAAAAAAAATAACTATAAATGTTTTTTTTTTAAAAATCACTTCTTTTTAGCTTTTTACTCCCAATAAAACTAAAAAACGGGAAAGAAAGTCAGTAAGAAAAAAAACTCGGCCTACATGTCACGGGGAAAAAACGAAGAAGAAAAAAAATAGGGCAGTAAAACCGCCACAAGGGTAAAATCCCTAAAAAGGGCCTGGTCCTTAAGGAGTTAATGCTAGTGCAAATGGAAACTTCACAAGCGGACATTCTTGTCTTGTCCTCCTCCTCAGGGGGAGGAGTCTGAAGTTCTGGGCTTGCCCTACAACTATTATAGAGGGCAATGAAGGTGTTTCATTACCCCCCATAGACAGGGCCAGCGGACCCTCCATGTAAGCCCCCCGCACAGATCAGTTTATGCTGGGGATCTCGCGTTACTACGTCTCACCCTACGCGTTGTCAGAAGGATTCTCTACACGGCGGTGTCCTCCTAGTTGTAAAGGCCTGCCACTATCAATGTAGGAGTCTGGGAGGACGGCTGACAAACCTGCATGATCCAGCTTTCCAAGAAATGCATAGGACTAAAAATTGCGGGTGTAAGAAAAAGTAAGTGAACCCTTTGGAATTACCTGGATTTCTGCAATGATTACCAATAAAATGTGTCTGATATTCCATCGGGGGACATTTCACTTGGATACTCGCTCAGCGTCTGATGACAAATGCTCATCCGTTTCATTTGTCGTTTATCGTTTAGGCAGGCATAAAAGCTGAACAATGATTGGCCCGTGTAAACAGGCAGTTGTTCGTGATCAATGACTGCGGATGGAAGGTCTTAGTCTGGCTCCGCCTCCATTCACTGAGCGATCATTGCTCCACCAGAGCGCTTACCCCTGGGATGACTGCCGGACGCTTCTGCACCCTTAAAATCGTCCCATGTAAAAGGGACCCAAGTCAAAATTGTAGACAGAAGCCAAGTAATGAAGCTAATAGCATCCATGTCCTACTGAGCACCTTCCACAAACATCCACAGCCCAGCGAGGAGAAGGAAATCCTGGCACTGAACGACCTGCAGATCGTCTCCAAACACTTCCTTTAGCTACAAGTAAGACTCGCACAGCATTGAGGAGTTCTAGACCATCGCTCCCTAAAAAGTTGTTTCAGTCCATCAATATTTCTGGGATGACTTGCATGCTTTGCCCATCCGACTTCAGCACGTTTTTGGACCTCATCTATTGTTGACCTCGGCTTTGTTCCATGAGCAGTTTGTGTCAGCAGCTACAATACCAAGACTACTTCTGGGGTAATGACCTGGGGGTCCCTGTAGCAAAGAGCAGATCCTAACTGGTGGGGTTAGAGGGTGAATACCAGAGAACCTCCGATCCATTGGTTTGTAGTAGATGGGGTCCCCGCTGACTGGCTTACACGGGCGCACTGACTAATGATGCAATCAGGTGTCATTGTACTATATTGTACTACATCATTAAAAAGGATCAAGAATGGATTGTGCCGATAGGAAACATTCTCCACTTCTGGCTGACAGCTTCCATTCTGTATCATTCACATAATGATGGTTTATCGACATTGTAACCTTCTTCTGCCATGTGAGCGGACATTCCTGAGAGCCCCGGACACGGCTGGGCGACCCCGGTAAACGGAGGACATATACGGAGAACCGCTCCACTTCCACAGATTACAATAAGGAGCAGCAGTGACGTTACGGCAAGTACCAAGACAGTAAGTAAGCCCTATGAGAAGCACCAACGCCCTGCGGCATAGCAATAATTAGGAGGGGGCCGTATTTCTACAATGTAACTCTTGTCTTGGGTTAGCCGTACATGTAGGATATCGATTAGCCACAGTGTATCCAAGTGATGGTCCACAGGATGGCTCCTACTAACGATCCCACCAGGAAGTGAACAGGACGGCAAATGACCGGCCGGATTCTGCGGACCACGCCACAAACTTACAATTTGACCCATGGTCGCCGAAAATGGCCAGAAACTTTAAGATATGGGGTAGGCAAGGGGAAGAATAAACGTGGTATCGCCCCATATCCACTGCTTCCCCCGCCGTCCTGTATACTCGGCTTCTCTCTCTTCTCCACCGTCCAGATTCCTTCCGTTTTTGGGTGCCGGCAACTCGCTGACTTCAATAGATGAAGATCATTTTTTCATATTTCGAATCAATTTTCAAGCAGACCTATTGGGGGTCAATCACATTCTTGCTGCAATTCCAGTATCTCTGACAGCAAGAAGAGCGCTGCAGACAGGGCCTTGTATCCTAAATATCAATAATCGCCTGCGGCTCGCTGCAAGGACGCCATGCCCCGTCCTGCCGTGTATGCGCATCTAATACGCGCCAAGATACAACATGCTGGGAATTTTCTTGCATGTGTTCTTAAGACAATCTGTGTGAGCGGCAACATGGCCGCCTATGGAAGATTGGCGCAGAATATGCGGAATACAGCATACCGACACGGTCATGTGAGCCCGGCGTAATGCGGAGAAGACGGTCATAGTGTAATATGGAACTGCTGAAAATAGTCTGCAGAGTAAGCCCGCCGCAATGTATCGTTCACACCGACAGCTCGTCTCTGAGGAGAGGATAGTCCACTATAAGGAATAGAAGGTAAGTCCACGGCACTCCAGTAACAGCCACGTAAGTGGGGAAGACCTCAATGGTGGAGCTCCAGGTGGAAGACCCAAGAGCCTTCAGTCAAACATCCCAAAGTAAAGCAGATAGGTGCCAAACTCAGGGACTCAGAACGGCAGTAGCCCCCCTACTAGGGATCTACTGCGGAGTGCGGCACCAATCTGCTTTACCGTAGGATAGCCAACTACATCGCCCAATCACATCATAGGTATCTAGGTCCATGAGCACTACTATCTATACACCAGACTAACTTGTCAGTGACGCCCGGCTTATGGCGACTGCTCCGCGATCTCGTAGATTAGGTCGTATTCTTCACTGCACACAACCTTTTAGTCTAACAACTCCAATGATCATCACCTGACTTTCCTCTGCCGGGCCCAATACACCCGGGGCCAACGCTCAGCAACGCGCTTCACATGTGACGATTCATGCAATGTTCACTAAGGGCATACGTGACGACCTACGGGGGGCGTTGTGGAGTGACAGCGGCAGCTACCCTGTTTCCCTGAAAATAAGCCCTAGCACGATGTTTAAATGGTGTCCAGGCGGCTGTACATGTAAAAGGGAACACGGTATTAGTCCAGTTCTGTATGTAATGAAAGCCGAGAGTCGTGTTCCAATCAGTTCCTTGTAAAGGCCTGAAAACCTCAACAACAGATACACCATAGAGAAGGCACCAACGGCCTGACGACTGTTATGAAGCACCACAGCCGGCGGTACATGGCCACCTCATTATTTGTGGTTTACACCTAAATGAAGCAGATTTGCCGTCTACGGTGGCCGCCGGAGCCTCCTGGACTCATTCATGTATATTCTGCTAGATACATTGTAGTTTGTAGAGGTGCTGCAGGGCACAAGGCCGGCTCTATACAAAGCTCTAAATCACCCGGGACTCAACCGAAAGTTCTAGGAGTCCGGACCAAATGACGTCCTTTCTAGATCTGCATGGCCCGGGGCCAGAACATCTGCTGTAGAGTAGGGGAGAAGCAAAAGCAACAAAAAAGTATATTTTTACGTGAAATATTTTGCCTGGACCGACCCTAAAAGCGCATTGCACCTTCTACATGACATGGGGGTGCGGGGGGTCAGCAATGCCAGGTAACAGAATGGCTTCGTCCAGCAAGGACATCATCTACAGCCAGCGTGAAACATTCATTATGTTCCATCGTCAGTATTGTGAGCGGACAGAAGACTATATGTGTGCGGCCCAACTGGACATCAGCGTAATGACGGAACATCCGCAACGCAGTAACTGTGGAACCACAGCCAAAAATATAGATCTTCAGGGTAAGGGATCCAGTAAGATGGGTACAATCCTGAGGGTAGTACCCAGCATCTCCACCGGCACACTCTACGGACATGAGCCCTTCTAGGCGGTCCGAAGCTTCTTAGGCTTCAGGATGCTCAGCACGACCTACCTGGAAGTGATAATGTAGGTTCCTAGGGTGACCCCCAGGCTCCGTGGCTTCCTTGTTTCCTTGGTCAGATCTCCCAGTGATGAGGAGAGTTTCTTGGCTCGCGACAGGCTGGGCCGGGCCGCCTCGGAGTAGCCAAGGTCCTGTGGCGGCTGCCACCGCACAACACATGACATCTCAGCAGCCTGTTGTGTTAGGAAAGTCCAAGTCCTGTGATCGTCGGAGTCGGATAGTTACTCACTAATGCTGCCTTATAAGTGATGTTGCTGCAGTCCTCCTCATCCTCAGGCGCTCGCAGAGCACTTATGTAACATATCTGAGTCATTTGTGTCATTCCAGTTATTATAATTACAGCGCAGCACATAAAGTTTTCCCAACCCAGAGTTTCTCAAGAACTATTAAATGATAGTGTGGCAAAGCCATCCAGAGCTGCTGACCATCCGGTATACGAGTATGTAGCAAGCACCGTCCAGGTGGGCCCCCCCACCTCAGGGGGCCTTCACACTGGAGATAAAATCGTGCGATTTAGCAGAATTATGAAACCAATCATGTTCAATGGTTTGATTCCCATGGCAATGTGGCATTAAAACGACATGGCAGCAAGTTGTATCTGTGTGTGTGTCAGGATTGTGCAGTGACTGCTCTATCACAGCGGTCAGGCCGGGCTCACTGCGTATTATCTGCGCGATGTACAAGTGTGTAATACAGGGTGAGTGGAGGCAATGACAGTACAGTGATTTTCATAGATCCATTCACACTTGCGAATATTTATTGCGCATCATACACAAAGAAGAGCGCGGCTCGTTCTACCTTTCTCTTTTACGGCGTGTTACAGGGCCTGCAGCCAATAGCAGCTCAGCGGTCCAACAGACGTGTGGTTGCCATCACTTTGTAAGGGCTAATGCTCACGGACGGATTTCTGACGCGTTTTGCGCGGCGGGACTCCACAGCGTTACCCCGGAGCTTTTAGGTTCTATTGAACCTAATAGCTCAATGTCCACCGCGGAATTCCGCAGCGTGACACAAACCGCAGCATGTTCTAATTGCCGAGGGAATACGTGCGGCCGGCTTCCATTGTAGTCACTGGAAGCCAACCGTCACACTCTGCTTACACTGTAGCACGGCGGAAGTATCGCATGAAAACACGTCCACGCCCACCGCGTCATTGGCCACTGCCGGCCACGTAATCCCGCACTGTCGGTGTGGTACGATCTGTACTGCGCATGCGCACCGCCTCGAGGAACGGGAACAGTGCGGCAGATCCAGGAGGTGAGTGTATACTAGGCCAGCGCTTACGGAGACGGGGATACGGAAAGTACAAAAGTCTATGCATATATTAGGTGATATACCCCTGCGTTATGTATGTATATATTGTAGTGGCGCACTACACAGAATGGCCTGTAGGGGGCAACAGACAGGCAGTCTGGTACCTGAGACAAGGGGAAAACACCCACAGGTGTGGTCAGTAAGGAGGATAAAGGTGTTTGTTCCTGCTGCAGTCAGGGGTGAAGTGGGCTGCAAGTTAGAGACAGGTCCCGTGAGAGGGACCTGGGCTGTGGGAGCCCAAGACAGATCCTGGGGGAGACCTGGACTGGGAGCAAGAGGTCAGGAGATAGACCTGGATGCTGGAGAGACTGTTCATGTGCCTCAGGAAGCTTGGGGTGAAGCCTTCCTGAGGGAAAACAGAGTGCGTCCTGAAGACAACTGTAAGAAGCGGCCCTGGAGAGCGGGTGAGAACCACAGATGGACTGTTTATTAAAGACCCTGAAGTAAAAGGACATTTAAGTTGATTTACTTGCATAACGTGCTGAGCTGAAGCTGCTATGGCTGAGAATAAATAGACATTTGGAGTTTAACCCATCGGTGTCTACCTGTGATGTGAGCGAAGGATCCCCGGGCTGCTACAATATATATAAATAAAAGTGACCCCTCCCACTAGTAACAGTGACCCCTCTAGTACTGCCCCCTGTGGTACCCCACTAGTAACAGTGACCCCTCCCATACTGCCCCCTGTGGCACCCCACTAGTAACAGTGACCCCTCCCATACTGCCTCCTGTGGCACCCCACTAGTAACAGTGACCCCTCTAGTACTGCCCCCTGTGGCACCCCACAAGTAACAGTGACCCCTCTAGTACTGCCCCCTGTGGCACCCCACTAGTAACAGTGACCCCTCTAGTACTGCCCCCTGTGGCACCCCACTAGTAACAGTGACCCCTCTAGTACTGCCCCCTGTGGTACCCCACTAGTAACAGTGACCCCTCTAGTAGTTCCCCCTGTGGTACCCCACTAGTAACAGTGACCCCTCTAGTACTGCCCCCTGTGGCACCCCACTAGTAACAGTGACCCCTCTAGTACTGCCCCCTGTGGTACCCCACTAGTAACAGTGACCCCTCTAGTAGTTCCCCCTGTGGTACCCCACTAGTAACAGTGACCCCTCTAGTACTGCCCCCTGTGATACCCCACTAGTAACAGTGACCCCTCCCATACTGCCCCCTGTGGCACCCCACTAGTAACAGTGACCCCTCCCATACTGCCTCCTGTGGCACCCCACTAGTAACAGTGACCCCTCTAGTACTGCCCCCTGTGGCACCCCACAAGTAACAGTGACCCCTCTAGTACTGCCCCCTGTGGCACCCCACAAGTAACAGTGACCCCTCTAGTACTGCCCCCTGTGGCACCCCACTAGTAACAGTGACCCCTCTAGTACTGCCCCCTGTGGCACCCCACTAGTAACAGTGACCCCTCCCATACTGCCTCCTGTGGCACCCCACTAGTAACAGTGACCCCTCTAGTACTGCCCCCTGTGGCACCCCACAAGTAACAGTGACCCCTCTAGTACTGCCCCCTGTGGCACCCCACTAGTAACAGTGACCCCTCTAGTACTGCCCCCTGTGGCACCCCACTAGTAACAGTGACCCCTCTAGTACTGCCCCCTGTGGTACCCCACTAGTAACAGTGACCCCTCTAGTAGTTCCCCCTGTGGTACCCCACTAGTAACAGTGACCCCTCTAGTACTGCCCCCTGTGGCACCCCACTAGTAACAGTGACCCCTCTAGTACTGCCCCCTGTGGTACCCCACTAGTAACAGTGACCCCTCTAGTAGTTCCCCCTGTGGTACCCCACTAGTAACAGTGACCCCTCTAGTACTGCCCCCTGTGATACCCCACTAGTAACAGTGACCCCTCCCATACTGCCCCCTGTGGCACCCCACTAGTAACAGTGACCCCTCCCATACTGCCTCCTGTGGCACCCCACTAGTAACAGTGACCCCTCTAGTACTGCCCCCTGTGGCACCCCACAAGTAACAGTGACCCCTCTAGTACTGCCCCCTGTGGCACCCCACAAGTAACAGTGACCCCTCTAGTACTGCCCCCTGTGGCACCCCACTAGTAACAGTGACCCCTCTAGTACTGCCCCCTGTGGCACCCCACTAGTAACAGTGACCCCTCCCATACTGCCCCCTGTGGCACCCCACTAGTAACAGTGACCCCTCCCATACTGCCCCCTGTGGCACCCCACTAGTAACAGTGACCCCTCCAGTACTGCCACCTGTGGCACCCCACTAGTAACAGTGACCCCTCTAGTACTGCCCCCTGTGGCACCCCACTAGTAACAGTGACCCCTCTAGTACTGCCCCCTGTGGCACCCCACTAGTAACAGTGACCCCTCTAGTACTGCCCCCTGTGGCACCCCACTAGTAACAGTGACCCCTCTAGTACTGCCTCCTGTGGTACCCCACTAGTAACAGTGACCCCTCTAGTACTGCCCCCTGGGGTACCCCACTAGTAACAGTGATCCCCTATAGTACTTCCCCCTGTGATACACCACTAGTAGCAGTAACCCCTCCACTACTACCCCCTGTGTTACCCCACTAGTAAGTGACCCCTCCCACTAGTAACAGTGATCCCTCTAGTACTGCCCCCTGTGGTACCCCACTAGTAACAGTGATCCCTCTAGTACTGCCCCCTGTGGTACCCCACTAGTAAGTGACCCGTCCCACTAGTAACAGTGACCCCTCCAGTACTGCCCCCTGGGGAACCCCACTAGTAACAGTGACCCTTCCACTACTGCCCCTTGTGGTACCCCACTAGTAACAGTGACCCCTCCTGTACTGCCCCCTGTGGTACCCCACTAATAACAGTGACCCCTCCAGTACTGCCCCCTGTGGTACCCCCACTAGTAACAGTGACCCCTCCACTACTGCCCCTTGTGGTACCCCACTAGTAATAGTGACCCCTCTAATACTGCCCACTGTGCTCCCCACTAGTAACAGTGACCCCTCCACAACTGCCCCCTGTGGTACCCCAATAGTAACAGTGATCCCTCTAGTACTGCCCCCTGTGGTACCCCACTAGTAAGTGACCCGTCCCACTAGTAACAGTGACCCCTCCAGTACTGCCCCCTGGGGAACCCCACTAGTAACAGTGACCCTTCCACTACTGCCCCTTGTGGTACCCCACTAGTAACAGTGACCCCCTCCTGTACTGCCCCCTGTGGTACCCCACTAATAACAGTGACCCCTCCAGTACTGCCCCCTGTGGTACCCCCACTAGTAACAGTGACTCCTCCACTACTGCCCCTTGTGGTACCCCACTAGTAATAGTGACCCCTCTAATACTGCCCACTGTGCTCCCCACTAGTAACAGTGACCCCTCCACAACTGCCCCCTGTGGTACCCCACTAGTAACAGTGACCCCTCCAGTAATGCCCCCCGTAGTACACCACTAGTAACAGTGACCCCTCCACTACTGCCCCTTGTGGTACACCCCTAGTAACAGTGACCCCTCCATTACTGCCCCTTGTATTCACCACTAGTAACAGTGACCCCTCCACTACTGCCCCTTGTGGTACACCACTAGTAACAGTGACCCCTCCACTACTGCCCCTTGTGGTACACCACTAGTAACAGTGACCCCTCCACTACTGCCCCTTGTGGCACCCCACTAGTAACAGTGACCCCTCCACTACTGCCCCTTGTATTAGACCACTAGTAACAGTGACCCCTCCAGTACTGCCCCCTGTTGCACCCCACTAGTAACAGTGACCCCTCCAGTACTGCCCCCTGTGGAACCCCACTAGTAACAGTGACCCCTCCAGTATTGCCCCCTGTGGCACCCCACTAGTAACAGTGACCCCACCACTACTGCCCCTTGTGGCACCCCACTAGTAACAGTGACCCCTCCAGTACTGCCCCCTGTGGCACCCCACTAGTAACAGTGACTCCTCCAGTACTGCCCCCTGTGGCACCCCACTAGTAACAGTGACCCCTCCAGTACTGCCCCCTGTGACACCCAACTAGTAACAGTGACCCCTCTAGTACTGCCCCCTGTGGTACCCTACTAGTAACAGTGACCCCTCTAGTACTGCCCCCTGTGGTACCCTACTAGTAACAGTGAACCCTCCAGTACTGCCCCCTGTGGCACCCCACTGGTAACAGTGACCCCTCCAGTACTGCCCCCTGTGGCACCCCACTAGTAACAGTGACCCCCTCCAGTACTGCCCCCTGTGACACCCCACTAGTAACAGTGACCCCTCTAGTACTGCCCCCCCCCCCTGTAGTACCCCACTAGTAACAGTGACCCCTCCAGTACTGCCCCCTGTGGTACCCCACTAGTAACAGTGAACCCTCCAGTACTGCCCCCTGTGGCACCCCACTAGTAACAGTGAACCCTCCAGTACTGCCCCCTGTGGCACCCCACTAGTAACAGTGACCCCTCTAGTACTGCCCCCTGTAGTACCCCACTAGTAACAGTGACCCCTCCAGTACTGCCCCCTGTGGCACCCCACTAGTAACAGTGACCCCTCTAGTACTGCCCCCTGTGGCACCCCACTAGTAACAGTGACCCCTCTAGTACTGCCCCCTGTGGTACCCCACTAGTAACAGTGACCCCTCCAGTACTGCCCCCCCCCGTAGTACCCCACTAGTAACAGTGACCCCTCCAGTACTGCCCCCTGTGGTACCCCACTAGTAACAGTGACCCCTCCAGTACTGCCCCCCCCCCCGTAGTACCCCACTAGTAACAGTGACCCCTCCAGTACTGCCCCCTGTGGTACCCCACTAGTAACAGTGACCCCTCCAGTACTGCCCCCTGTGGCACCTCACTAGTAACAGTGACCCCTCTAATACTGCCCCCTGTGGCACCCCACTAGTAACAGTGACCACTCTAGTACTGCCCCCTGTGGCACCCCACTAGTAACAGTGACCCCTCTAATACTGCCCCCTGTGGTACCCCACTAGTAACAGTGACCCCTCTAGTACTGCCCCCTGTGGTACCCCACTAGTAACAGTGACCCCTCTAATACTGCCCCCTGTGGCACCCCACTAGTAACAGTGACCCCTCTAGTACTGCCCCCTGTGGTACCCCACTAGTAACAGTGACCCCTCTAATACTGCCCCCTGTGGCACCCCACTAGTAACAGTGACCCCTCCAGTACCAGAATCGTTCTCTTACTCCAGATGCCAAACGCCAACAAGTAAGCCCTGCTTCTCGGCAGACGGAATCACCGCAGTATCTGCAGTATTTATATGTAAGCGGGTCGTCTTAGCCCCCAGATTTAAAGCATTTCTGTGTTTTGAGGAGCGACCCCCTGCGCCCCGTTATATCCCTGATTGTTGTCTCCTCACGCGGCGATCGGGCCATGAGGCCTGGATATAAGGGGATGTGATTGGACGAATGTCTTGCCTTATACGTTCGTAGTGACAGAACAAGAGTAGCGGGACGGCGTCCCGTCATCAGCATCTGTCATTGCAGACAGCCGCCGTCTGCCCACCCGCTTGTGTCCGGGGGTCCGCCACCTACTTATAAACTTGTATTTACACTTAATAAACGCTTCTATCTGCAGATACTCCATGTTAGAATAGCGCCACCTGCTGTTCCTATTGAAGAGTACATGTTGTAAGTCGGTCACACCTGCTCCGTCTGACTCTGTGTTCTGACATCCGAGAAGACGCAGCAACTTCAAGGGCCGCCGCTCACCAACCAGGGAGCCCCACACATACCCAGCGGAGGGGAGAGAGGAGCTGAGCGGGACCTAGAATAGAGACAGCAGGTGGCGCCACCCTAACAGAAGTCCTGGGATATCTGGGGAGAGAAATATTTAAAGGGCTACAGCGTAAACACATATTTTCATCCATGCCCCCATCAGCTGATTGCCTGTCCCACTCTGTGTAATGAAGTCACTTCTATGCAGTGCTTCCCCTGTCTGATGCTTATCAGCCACCACCCTGAGCCCGAGACTTTTCATTCTGTCCATGATGCATCACTACAGCCTTAGCTAAAGTATAGCATTCTGCCTGCTTCAGAGGGGGGGGGGGGGGGGTCTGTTTAATTATCATTACCTTCTATGGTCCCCTAAGTAAACTTCAGCCCATAAGTACACAGTCAGGAAGATTGGCTGTGATCTCCTCTATTATACCTGAGTGACAACAGCTGTGTGATGATCATCATCAGGGGTGCCCATGTCCTCCTCTATGCAGATTCTGTGGTAGGGAGCGTCTAGCTGCATCACACATACCGAGAAGTGGACTAGAAAGTCAACAAGTAACACCAAGTAGATCTGAGCAGGTCACAACTGAGATCACATGACCGTCCGAGCAAAGAGAGGCCGGGAGATCCCGAAAAAAAGGACTAACCGAGGTAAACCTAGGAACTTAGGCTCATCCTCCATGGTGAATGCAGCACACGGCGCTGGGCGATGAGCTGATCGCTCTGTGTAACCAGCAGCTGGTCAGTACTGAACGGCCGCTATGTTATGTGAGTGGAGGGGGGGAGCGAGGGGAGAAATCCGCAGCACCGCAGCCAGTATGTGGGGGACGAGGGGCGGCCATCGTTTATGTAGGAGCACCGCAGCCAGTATGTGTGGGGGTGAGAGGTGGCCATCGTTTATGTAGGAGCACCGCAGCCAGTATGTGAGGGACGAGGGGCGGCCATCGTTTATGTAGGAGCACCGCAGCCAGTATGTACAGGACGAGGGGCGGCAATCGTTTATGTAGGAGCGCCGCAGCCAGTATGTGCGGGACGAGGGGCGGCCATCGTTTATGTAGGAGCACCGCAGCCAGTATGTGCGGGACGAGGGGCAGCCATCGTTTATGTAGGAGCACCGCAGCCAGTATGTGCGGGACGAGGGGCGGCCATCGTTTATGTAGGAGCACCGCAGCCGGTATGCGGGGGACGAGGGGTGGCCATCGTTTATCTAGGAGCACCGCAGCCGGTATGCGGGGGACGAGGGGTGGCCATCGTTTATCTAGGAGCACCGCAGCCAGTATGTGTGGGACGAGGGGCGGCCATCGTTTATGTAGGAGCACCGCAGCCAGTATGTGTGGGGGTGAGAGGTGGCCATCGTTTATGTAGGAGCACCGCAGCCAGTATGTGAGGGACGAGGGGCGGCCATCGTTTATGTAGGAGCACCGCAGCCAGTATGTACAGGACGAGGGGCGGCAATCGTTTATGTAGGAGCGCCGCAGCCAGTATGTGCGGGACGAGGGGCGGCCATCGTTTATGTAGGAGCACCGCAGCCAGTATGTGCGGGACGAGGGGCAGCCATCGTTTATGTAGGAGCACCGCAGCCAGTATGTGCGGGACGAGGGGCGGCCATCGTTTATGTAGGAGCACCGCAGCCGGTATGCGGGGGACGAGGGGTGGCCATCGTTTATCTAGGAGCACCGCAGCCAGTATATGCGGGACGAGGGACGGCCATCGTTTATGTAGGAGCACCGCAGCCAGTATGTGGGGGACGAGGGGCGGCCATCGTTTATGTAGGAACACCGCAGCCAGTATGTGGGGGACGTGGGGCGGCCATCGTTTATGTAGGAGCACCACAGCCAGTATGTGTGGGGGTGAGGAGCGGCCATCGTTTATGTAGGAGCACCGCAGCCAGTATGTACGGGACGAGGGGCGGCCATCGTTTATGTAGGAGCACCGCAGCCAGTATGTGGGGGGGTGAGGAGCGGCCATCGTTTATGTAGGAGCACCACAGCCAGTATGTGCAGGACGAGGGGCGGCCATCGTTTATGCAGGAGCACCGCAGCCAGTATGTGGGGGTGAGGAGCGGCCATCGTTTATGCAGGAGCACCGCAGCCAGTATGTGGGGGTGAGGAGCGGCCATCGTTTATGTAGGAGCACCGCAGCCAGTATGTGCGGGACGAGGGGCGGCCATCGTTTATGTAGGAGCACCACAGCCAGTATGTGGGGGGGTGAGGAGCGGCCATCGTTTATGTAGGAGCACCACAGCCAGTATGTGGGGGGGTGAGGAGCGGCCATCGTTTATGTAGGAGCACCACAGCCAGTATGTGGGGGACGAGGGGCAGCCATCGTTTATGTAGGAGCACCGCAGCCAGTATGTGGGGGACGAGGGGCGGCCATCGTTTATGTAGGAGCACCGCAGCCAGTATGTGGGGGGGTGAGGAGCGGCCATCGTTTATGTAGGAGCACCACAGCCAGTATGTGCTGGACGAGGGGCGGCCATCATTTATGTAGGAGCACCGCAGCCAGTATGTGGGGGACGAGGGGCGGCCATCGTTTATGTAGGAGCACCGCAGCCAGTATGTGGGGACGAGGGGCGGCCATCGTTTATGCAGGAGCACCGCAGCCAGTATGTGGGGGTGAGGAGCGGCCATCGTTTATGTAGGAGCACCGCAGCCAGTATGTGGGGGTGAGGAGCGGCCATCGTTTATGCAGGAGCACCGCAGCCAGTATGTACGGGACGAGGGGCGGCCATCGTTTATGTAGGAGCACCGCAGCCAGTATGTACGGGACGAGGGGCGGCCATCGTTTATGTAGGAGCACCGCAGCCAGTATGTGTGGGGGCGAGGGGCGGCCATCGTTTATGTAGGAGCACCGCAGCCAGTATGTGGGGGACGAGGGGCGGCCATCGTTTATGTAGGAGCACCACAGCCAGTATGTGTGGGGGCAAGGGGCGGCCATCGTTTATGTGGGGGACGAGGGGCGGCCATCGTTTATGTAGGAGCACCACAGCCAGTATGTGGGGGGGTGAGGAGCGGCCATCGTTTATGTAGGAGCACCACAGCCAGTATGTGCAGGACGAGGGGCGGCCATCGTTTATGCAGGAGCACCGCAGCCAGTATGTGGGGGTGAGGAGCGGCCATCGTTTATGTAGGAGCACCACAGCCAGTATGTGTGGGGGCGAGGGGCGGCCATCGTTTATGTAGGAGCACCGCAGCCAGTATGTGGGGGACGAGGGGCGGCCATCGTTTATGTAGGAGCACCGCAGCCAGTATGTGTGGGGGCGAGGGGCGGCCATCGTTTGCCCCACAGTCGCCCCGTTTGAATAGACCTTTATATATATTGGGGGGTGGAGCTACATAAGGAATGAATAAAAAAAAAAAAAAGTGGCCCTTTAATAAGTGTAAATACAAAGAACGTTTGTAGTGATAAGCCGAATGTTAGCAGCTACAATAGTTGTTTGTCGGACCGCTGCTTTAACCCCTTAATGCTCCAGAACGTACAATTCTGACAGCATTTAAAAGCCCTGGGGTGTTGGGGGTCCTGACTGTCCCTGTGAGGAGATTGCAGTGGGAGGCCTTATGAAAGCCCCCAGGGCGGCCAAATCACAGCATAATGTACATAATACTGCAGGAGCGAGCAATGAAACGCAAGTTCATGTCCCCTACAGGGACTAAGAAAATGGAGAAAGCTTAAAAAATAGTTTTATTAATTATTTTAAAAAATAAGAAAAGGTAATGAAATTAAAAGTCCCTCCTTCTATATTTATAATTAGTCCGATCTATTCAAGTAACGCTTTAAACGTCCTCAGGGACATACACAACGTCCGACCCCGTGTAATACGAAGTGATCAAAGAGTCGTATGCACTGCAAAATGGTACGTAAGAAACAACAAGCCCTCCAAAGGGGAAGAATAAATAGGGTACGGCGGGCTCAAGATGGCGGTAACGTTGGCTTTTTTTTCCCAAAGATAAAGTAAACAGAGTAAAGTTTTCTGCTCATTTGTGTCTCAGTGAGTCCGCCGTACGTCCCCCTCCCCCCACAGATGATTGAATTGTTGTTTTTTTTTCAATTTCACTCCACTTAGAATTTTTTAAAAGTTTTTCAGTGCATTATAGGGTGCTGGGGATAGAAATGGAATAGCACCATGGAAAAATACAACTCGCCCCGCAGAAAACAAGAAGCCCTCCAACAGCAACATTACTGGATGAATAAAGGAGCTACAAGGGGGAGGAAGAGCTGCAAACAGAAGCTGTCCTGAAGGGGTTAAAGGGAGTAAGTCATGATAAAGGGCAGCAGAATGAGTCCTCGCCCCGATGCAGTGAATTCCCCAGCAGCCCCCTCTAACCAGCTGGGATTATATTCTACACAAGTATGGCACACGGCCGGTTATTTTCACGCACGCTGAGGTCATCCCGGAATACGATCCCCATATAGCCCCCATATAACACATTCCTTGCGTGGCTTCCAGGGAGATAATGCAGCCCGAGCGATGAGATGTCAGATGGTTGAGCTGTGAATCAGAGGCTCGGCGGGCCGTTTATAGCGGCGGGTGTGGCGGCCATCGTGGCCGTGGCGTCCTCCACTAGGGCAAGTCTGTAGCAGCAGTCTATTCATACGGGACAGAATTACGCCGCAGGACGCAGCCAACGACGCATTGCAGGCAGTTTAAGGCCGAATGCACGCGGCCTGGTCGCAATCTCTCAGCAGAATCAGCCCTGCGCCCCGGCGGTGCCCTCCGATGCCCCCCGCGTACCCGTCAGTTGTCTCCTCCCTCTGCTCTGCGGATGTGCCTGTGTGAATGCAGCCTTAGTCGGGCGTCACCGGATGCAGCCACTTGCTCCACAGTGAACGCGGATGTCCCCAGCTATGACACCGGAGCAATGGTCTCCGAGATGGAACGTTCCCGTGCCTACCTTCTAACCAGACCTCACGGCTTCAGTGGAGCGCACCATAAACACCATAAAGGCCTGGTGTGACATTCACAAGGCGCCCCATCATGGTAATGGGTGATGTGGTGTATCACAATGCGCTGCGGCGCACTAAAGAGAGCGGACCATGTATGAAATGCGCGTGTTAGAAACCTCGCTGTAAAACGCTCGTCTGAGAGGCCCCATTGGAATCGATGGCGGCTCAGTGCAGCGATTGTAGCGTGACAGCGGCCTTAGGGTGCCTGCACACGAGCAGAATTTCAAGCGCGTGATTTTAGGCACATAATCCGCCCCAGACCGCAGCCAATATACTCCTATGAGGATCCGCAGTTGTCCCCAGATGGACGGATTTGTATCGCGTTTTTTCACGCGCGTGAAAAAATCTGCGACCTGTTCTAATTTTGGTCGGATCATGCGCGTGAAGCCTCCAATACAAGTGAATGGGTGCGTTTTTTCACGCAGTACATCCGCAGTGCAGCTGCGGATGGAGTCACTGGTTGCTATGACTACAGGAAGTAGGCATGGTAGGAGGCGTCCCAACACACAGCAGAGCTTCACAGGCACATTTCAACTGCAGATCTGTCCTTTCAGTCCCCTCATCTACCAGAGAGCAGCCAGCAGACACCAGCCTGCCACAAGCCATAATGATCGACATGGGGAAACTTGTGGCAATCATGCAGGACTTCCCCAGCCTATGGGACAGTAACTCCCCAGAATACCTCGACAAGAACAGAAAGGAACAATCCTGGCGTCTACTGTCCGCGCAGGTTTATGGGGATGTGTGGACGAACGCAGTAGAAGCAGAACAGAAGAACTTGCGTGAGTATTATTCGCTATTGCGTCAAATGTACTTTTTTTTTCTTCATTTTAACCCCTTAGTGGCCAAGCAGTTTTACTTTTGTTTTTATTGTGCTTTTTTCCATCCCCACTTTTAACCCCTTAGTGACGGAGCTTTTTTGCTTTTTTCCTTTTTTTCCCCCTACTCCCTAAAAAATCGTAGTTCCTTTATTTATCCATCGACGTCGCTGTATAAGGGCTTGTTGTTTTTTTGCGGGACGAGTTGTATTTTGCAATGGCACTATTTATTGTACCATATAATTTACTGAAAAACCTTTAAAAATTGTAATCGGAGAGAAAAAAAAAGACTTTCCACCATCTTTCGGTGCGTCCTGTTTCTGCAGCGCGCAAAGTGCAACAAAAACGACCCAATATTTTTATTCTATGGGTCAGTACGATTACTATGTTACCACACTTATATAGTATTTTTATAGTACGTCCGAAAAAAGTTACATGGATCAACCATGCCACAAAGACATCTGCTCACCGGGTGAAAGCATGCTGGCAGAATAATGTACCGGCGCCCGCACAAGCAAGAGGGACAAAACGGAGTCTGGGTGTTGGTTTTTAAGCTGTTTTCCAAGGAATGGGCAGTTCTCTAGGGGTTGAGTTTACAATAAGGGTGTCTTCCGGATTTTTCTGCGCGTTTTTTTCCCGCAACACATCCGCGTATATCCGCGCGTGATTTTTCACGCATCCGCACCTATCCGCAAGCACATTTAGGTACCATACGCGCGTGAAAATCCGCTAGTGGAATCCGGAACGCTCGTGTGCAGGCGGCCTTAGGCAGTAGAGTTAAATCTTCCTCCGAAGTATGGCCACTGACCCGCCGGCAGAAGAGTGGGCCAAGAAGAATGTGATGTCTCTGACTCCCCAAGGCACAGAACGGCGGGGATCGGAGCAGGTACGTTACAGCCAAGACGTCACATGTTCTGGAACCAACACTAGTCATCAGACACGAATACGGAGCGCTCACCGCCCAGAGTGAAGGGAGGTGAGGAGCACAAAAAGCTGCAGGACAGTATCCAAATGTTTGTCTTATTTGCATGGATGACAGCGGACGGTACTCTACGCTCTGCTTCCTGCATATACTGCATTTGTTTTCAGAACTAAAGGTCACTTATATTACAGGGCACGGAGAGGCGGGGGGCGCCCGTCACGCTACCACAGGGCGCCGGGGGGGCGCCCGTCGCGCTACAGGGCGCCGGGGGGGCGTCACGCTATTTTGGAATACATATGGCTTTTTGATTGCTTTTTATTGCATTTTTTTCTTGCAGACGGGGTGACCGTGCGGGGTAAATAATGCGTAACTTTGATAGATCGGACTTTTACGGACACAGTGATGCAAAATATGTTTTTGTTTTATTATTTATTGTCAAAATGCGAAAAAGGTGTTTTTTTGTTTTTTTTTTAACTTTTTTTAAAAAATAATTAATTAGTAAAAATAATTAAACTAACTAATTTTATTAATCTTATTTTTTACCTTTTTTTTAATCTCCCAAGTGGACAACAAGTTGCAATGCTTAGAATGCGGGAGCGATCAATCAGGCCGCCCCACGGGGAAGGCTTGATAGGCATTCTGCAGTGACAGCCCTGGGGCCACGACACCCACACAGCTCCCTGCAATCTCCTTGCGGGGCGCCATACGGGACTCCTGAACATCGTTTAGGGGATATAAAGGATGCTGTCAGAATTGAAAGCGGCATTAAAGGGTTAACAGCTCCGATGAGCTGGGCGGCTAATGGGAGCCATTGCCATTGGGTGTCGGCTGTAAGAAACAATCTGCAGCAGCGATGTATGAAGAGAAGCCATTGCGTGATCTCCCTTCATGCATACCCCGACGCTGCAGAACACTATAGGCTGGTCACTAAGGGGTTAAATAACGGGTTCTATTTCCGTGAGTCTCGCCTGTTTAAACAAGCCCCGAGGGTTAAATCCAATGCTGATCGGCCTCAGCGCACACAGCAGAGGTCTAAGAGCCCCGACATTTGCAGGTTCGGCGATCGGCACGTGAAGTGGCTTCATCTAACGGCCGGCCGTGGATTCCGCGCACAATGTGCGCCAAGAAGCAGTAGCTCAACTCCGTTTTTTCTCCCTGATGTGAGTTTGAAGTCTGCAGCACATAAACGACAGGCGGATCTCTAATCACCATGGAATCGCCATGCTACATTCTGCAGTGTGAAGCAGGTCCAATCCCTAGGGATCCTTCACACGGATGTATTCACACTATGAACAAGGCTTTTTCTGCGTGCGCAGGGGATGGTTTTTGCGCACGGGACTCAACCACTCCCTGATTTAAATGGCTATTTAGCCGGGGTCCCGGATGCGCTCCTTCCCACACAGCGTATTGCCCATCGCACGCCCCGTAGACTTCTACGTAGAGCGTGCTGCAGGAAAAGGAAGTGAAAATGAACCAATTGAAATCAATGCGCAGAAATACGCCCGTGTGACGCCCGCGGCCGTATGCGTACATCGCACCGCAGCGTTCGTCACAGAGACCAGGTATGGCCCTGCACATGCCCGCGTATCACACGCTCACGGACGACCACAGTGTGATCTCCATGTTCAGATCAGGGATGCATATGATAACGCTTCTCATCTGCAATGTATTGCGCACGGACAGCACGCCACACGCCGCCCATATAAGCGTGTACGGCTCTTGCTGTGTATGCATATACAAGCTGCCATGTATTGCTCGTCCACACGCTGGTGTGCATGGAAGGATGTAAGTCCATTGACTCCATTCACCGCATATCACGCGGCCGTGCAACACATATGTGATATGTCGTGTGTATGAGCCCCAAGTGTGCAAAAAACTACAGTGTATCTATTGTGGCCGTTCAGCCTTCCTGCGCCTCCCCGACAGACATAAGATGACAGATGCGGCCGGCGCCCGAGACCGATGATCACATGTGGCAGATTTGTCGAAACTTCTGCAGCTGCTCTATTAATCTAAATAGGGCTTGCAGAACCCCCGCACGAGGCCGGAGCGCCCCTCACAGCCACGAGCATACAGCAACAGGTGTAATGTGCTGTGGATCCACCACAATGTAGTGGCCAGAGAAGGCACTGCCGTCACGTGTATTTACACCTGTGCATGTCACCTCCTGCCCGTTACCGCCTGGATAACACGGATAAACAAGGACTTACTGCTGCTGGGAGGAAAACATCATCTTCACATGAATCGCATGCGCTGAATCCCAAACTGAAGTCAAAACTCGCCTCGGATGTCTAGATGTTACGTTATAGGCCAGCTACAGTTGGCAGCAGCTTGGCAGATGAGCCCATGAAGTGATGCATTATAATTGCTGCCCCATCCCCTGCATCACGCCTTCCAGCGCCTCTGTAACACCTCCTGGCAGCAGCGGGTTCCTGCAGCGTCGGGGCACATCTGAGCGTGTCGGTCAGCTGATATAATGCCAGACGGGCCGAGCGCAGGCTTCTAGCTGCCAATACTGTGTTCTTGTGCCGCTAGTATATTGCTGCCTACAGATAAGCCGGCGGAGCCGTTAACCATCCGGACAGTTCGCTACATTTGTGGTGAATACCCGCATGCGTTCAGCGCAGAAGCCTGACAGAGTGAGGAGCGCTTACAAGGATTATTTAGGGTATAATTGAAGAGAACAGCCGGGCACCTCACATCCGCTGCCCTGCGGGCCACTCCGGCCACACACCGTGGCTCCATAGCCAGAGGAAGGCAATGCCGGGGGCTGGGATAGGATTTGGGCAAACCGTAGGATCATCACGCGGGCGGCTACCCGAAAGTGACAATTCATACGAGCCAACAGAAAATGATGAACTATTCAAATGCCAAGTGGATGATCAGCGGTGCCCCGCGGGTTGTGGCCCTCCAGATGAGTCTGACACACGTGCAAGTGGATGATCAGCGGTGCCCCGCGGGTTGTGGCCCTCCAGAGGAGTCTGACACACATGCTAAGTGGATGATCAGCGGTGCCCCGCGGGTTGTGGCCCTCCAGATGAGTCTGACACACGTGCAAGTGGATGATCAGCGGTGCCCCGCGGGTTGTGGCCCTCCAGATGAGTCTGACACACATGCAACTGGATGATCTGCGGTGCCCCGCGGGTTGTGGCCCTCCAGAGGAGTCTGACACACATGCTAAGTGGATGATCAGCGGTGCCCCGCGGGTTGTGGCCCTCCAGATGAGTCTTGCACACGTGCAAGTGGATGATCAGCGGTGCCCCGCGGGTTGTGGCCCTCCAGATGAGTCTGACACACATGCAACTGGATGATCTGCGGTGCCCCGCGGGTTGTGGCCCTCCAGATGAGTCTGACACACATGCAAGTGGATGATCAGCGGTGCCCCGCGGGTTGTGGCCCTCCAGATGAGTCTGACACACATGCAAGTGGATGATCAGCGGTGCCCCGCGGGTTGTGGCCCTCCAGATGAGTCTGACACACATGCTAAGTGGATGATCAGCGGTGCCCCGCGGGTTGTGGCCCTCCAGATGAGTCTGACACACGTGCAAGTGGATGATCAGCGGTGCCCCGCGGGTTGTGGCCCTCCAGATGAGTCTGACACACGTGCAAGTGGATGATCAGCGGTGCCCCGCGGGTTGTGGCCCTCCAGATGAGTCTGACACACATGCAAGTGGATGATCAGCGGTGCCCCGCGGGTTGTGGCCCTCCAGATGAGTCTGACACACATGCAAGTGGATGATCAGCGGTGCCCCGCGGGTTGTGGCCCTCCAGATGAGTCTGACACACGTGCAAGTGAATGATCAGCGGTGCCCCGCGGGTTGTGGCCCTCCAGATGAGTCTGACACACATGCAAGTGGATGATCAGCGGTGCCCCGCGGGTTGTGGCCCTCCAGATGAGTCTGACACACATGCTAAGTGGATGATCAGCGGTACCCCGCGGGTTGTGGCCCTCCAGATGAGTCTGACACACGTGCTTCCTGTGCCTACAAAGTGGTGCAGCGGCTGCCGCAGCCAAGCGCACTGCCAGCAGATACAATGTAGCATGCATTACTGGTCGATCCGATGAGAGAACACCTCCCACCGCTTCACATGAAGCCGGGCCTGATGGGTAACAGTCGTGGCCACGGAGGATAATGGAGATGCTTCCCAGTATCTGAAGGACAAATCTGGAAAAAACCCAAGCCAAACGAAAATCTGGAATTTTTGTTGGAATTTTTGAGGCTAAAGATCACCAGGAGGATAGAGAAAGGGAGAGACAGCAGTAGGAGACCTATACCAAGAGTGAGAGAAAGAAACGTAGCAGTGTAAAGTAAGGAGTACAGACGTGTGACCTGTAGCTACCTCTATATTTCTGAGGTAAGGAGGACAGATGGATGTAGATGTGCTTCCTGCGTCTACCCAAGCCAAGTGTGATAATCCAGAAGTGTTACCTCTAATAGTCACACGTGGGTGAGCACCGTATCGGCCGCTTCCCTCGCCCCCTGGGAAGCGGCCGCGCTCCGCGCTTCCCTCGCCCCCCGGGAAGCGGCCGTGCTCCGCGCTTCCCTCGCCCCCCGGGAAGCGGCCGCGCTCCGCGCTTCCCTCGCCCCCCGGGAAGCGGCCGCGCTCCGCGCTTCCCTCGCCCCCGGGGAAGCGGCCGCGCTCCGCGCTTCCCTCGCCCCCGGGGAAGCGGCCGTGCTCCGCGCTTCACTTTTCTTCTATTTTAGTCACAACCTCCTTTCCCCTCTTAAAGCACTTGGGTCGGGATGCTTGCTGCAGTCGGCTGCATCACTTTACCAGCAGGCCAGACTACGAGGCGTTCTTGCACAGGTGCCGTGGCTGGGCCACGCCGTCACATCACTTGTAGTCCGCCTTTGTTCAGCAGACTTAAGCTCACGCCACAATTTTAACAACAGTGTTCTAATATAAGGCGAGGTGCAGCAGGACGCCCGGGGTTGCATCCTGTTGGCCTTCACAGAAACAAGGATCAGCTTGTAGGAGCCGCTCCAGCGGTAACACATCTCTATCCCTGCACCCTGAACCAGAGAGTCTGTGGCAGTCTGGAGGTCTCCTACATATACCGCAGTCACGCTCTAACATCCTTATCAGACACCAGCCTCATGTTTAGATTTATCCTTGCTTTCTCCTCTTCTATGCTGTGCTCTCAATTCCATCTATCAGCATAACATCACATGATCGGCTTGAGCCAGTGCCAACTCTGCCTGCTGGGAGGAGTAATCATCATTACCCTCCTGGACAATCATCTCCTACATTATAACTGTGTGACAGGAGCCTCTAACCTTCTGCAGTGACAGTGATAAGAGTTGGTTTCCCCTGTGAAGAGCCTGTGTGGTACGGTCCATGGAGCTTCATCATACAGAACGTGCTAGTGATGAATATTGTTCTGTCCAAGAGTAATTTCCAGTTATGATAAGCTGGCATCAAGACCAGACTGGTAACCTGGTGGGCTGGGCAGAGGGCACTTTTTTCCTCCCCGTCTCCCTGCCACATACAGAACCTCAAGCACATCCAAAAACCCTTAGGAATTGTCACCCCCAGTTATCCTGTTGTGTCCAATCCGGCCGAACCGACGGAGGGGCTCGTCCCGAAGCGCGTTTCAGTTGCAGGTTTTTATTTTGTGCTGTCACTGTGGCATATCGGCCCTGTATCCGCCAGCAGCTTAGAGCGCTGCACCTTCACACCAGGATTTGCCACGCTGTTTTATCCTCATGCCCACCTCGGTGGAGCGTCAGCTGGTCGGCAGCACCTCCATCATTTCACCGCGCTCGCTGGGTCTCGCTCCGCCCTCCTCTTTCATCTCTTTTACTCACATTTCTAAACACAGGAAATCCCTTTAAGAGTTGGATCCGAAGCAGAAGCATCCTACGTTGCAGACCCCACTCCAGGTAATACTCCATTCTTGAAGGATTGAGGAGAGACTATAATTTGCTAGTAACTGTATATATAATTAAACTATATCCTAGACATCATATCTTTGTCTTATCTGGCTAGTGGGTACTATTACACCCCCAATGGTAACCGTCCATGACCCTGCGCTCCTCAACCATCTGCTTCCTTTAATACTACCGTCTACACGTCTAAGCCTGAATACCCCCGAGCAGCCAGCGTATCTGCGGGATATTCCCAACATTATCTCAGAGAAATGTAGTCTATTGAGATGGAAAGCTAGACGAGGAGGGGACGGTAGCCGCCATCAATGTCCATAGCCCCGCCACTCCATAGGTATATGCAGTGGGCGCCGATAGTAGGGATTCCCAAGCCTATATAGATCCTGCTCCATGTGGCTCTTACCATCTCCCTCCTTAAGAAAGACATTCTGGCTATCGTGTTGGCCAGCCATACCAACGGGCTTATTCCTGCTGGCCATGAACCTCAGACGCCCGTCTACCAATCTCACACCGCAACATTCCAACAGCGGGGAGTGTAGCTGTATTTATTCACCAGGCTTGAGCCTGTCATCCCATGGAAAGAAAGATTTAGGACATTCTCAAATATAAAGGACCGGGTCAACAAGGTGATACTAAGGGACTGATCTAGCGGAGGACTAGCTGCACACAGAAGAGATGTCCCCGCAGGCAGCAGGCTCTTTTACACGGATTTTGCAGGTTGGGATTCCCATGGAGTTGTCTCAGAGTATCAGCGGAATGTCACAAATTATAAGGAGGTGGATGGCTTTCTCACTCTGTCACCAGAAGACACTTCATTTAACCCTTTAGCGCCGCACCAGTTGGGGCCTTTAAGATGTAGCTATTCTTCATACCGGCCTTCCAGGCTCCATGAACCGTTTTTCTACCCCGGTGAGCCGTGGGAGGGCTTGCCGCTCATGGATTTCATGTTTTAACGGCACCAGTTTAGAGCACAGCGCATTAATGAGATGTTTGTTTGTTTGTTTTTAGGGGAATGAACAGTTCCTCCACAATGTTTGTTTTTGCCTTTTTCTACATTGCTCACAATATAAGATGCTTCGTGTTGTCGAGATAGTTTTTTTTTTTTTCTTTTCTTCATTTTATGGAATAACCGTTGTGATTTGTACCCCGTTGGGTCCGTGTGACTCTAATCACTCTTTATTCTTATTCCGTTTTCACCATGCAAATTACATAAGGTGACTTCACAGCTTGGGGGGGTACGGGCGCAGTGTTACGGGCGCAGTGAAACCAATTGTGTTCAATTTCTTATTAATGTTTTTACATAGCAAGGAATGAAATGGGTGTTTTTTAGCCCACTAGGTCAGGGGTCCCCAACCACCGGTCCACAGTCCGGGCCATTGGGGGTTTCTTGCCGGTCCGCAGTCAGCCGCTCACCCCCTTAGTGGTGAATGCTGGCAGGGGCCGCAGCTCCCCCTACCGGTATTCACTAAGCAGCGCTAGTCCCGGCCACACTGTGACCGCAGTGTGCAGCTGGGATCCTCCTCCCCCCTCCCCTGACGTCTCCTACTACTTGCTTCCACGAGAGCAGGTGAGGTGGTGTCCGGCAGCATACTGACATGCCCCCGATGCGCCAGGCAGAGGAGCAGCGGCTCTTCCACAAAGAGAAAGGGGTAAGTATATGGGTCTCAAGGGGGGGCGCACTTACTGCTGCGGGCCGCTGTAGGATGTTACTATTATGCTGGGGGCTGCTGTGGGATGTCACTATTATACTGGAGGCCGCTGTGGGATGTCACTATTATACTGGGAGCCGCTGTGGGGTGTCACTATTATACTGGGGGCCGCTGTGGGATGTCACTATTATACTGGAGGCCGCTGTGGGATGTCACTATTATACTGGAGGCCGCTGTGGGATGTCACTATTATACTGGGGGCCGCTGTGGGATGTCACTATTATACTGGGGGCTGCTGTGGGATGTCACTATTATACTGGGGGCTGCTGTGGGATGTCACTATTATACTGGGGGCTGCTGTGGGATGTCACTATTATACTGGGGGCTGCTGTGGGATGTCACTATTATACTGGGGGCCGCTGTAGGATGTTACTATTACTACTGGGGGCTGCTGTGGGTTGTCACTATTACTACTGGGGGCTGCTGTGGGTTGTCACTATTACTACTGGGCGCCGCTGTGGGGTGTCACTATTACTACTGGGGCCGCTGTGGGGTGTCACTATTATACTGGGGGCCACTGTGGGGTGTCACTATTGTACTGGGGGCCGCTGTGAGGTGTCACTATTGTACTGGGGGCCGCTGTAGGATGTCACTATTACTATTGGGGGCTGCTGTGGGGTGTCACTATTACTACTGGGCGCCGCTGTGGGGTGTCACTATTGTACTGGGGACCGCTGTGGGATGTCACTATTATACTTGGGGCTGTTGTGGGATGTCACTATTATTCTGGGGACCGCTGTGGGATGTCACTATTACTACTAGGGCTGCTGGGGGATGTCACTATTATACTGGGGGCCGCTGTGAGATGTCACTATTATTCTGGGGCCGCTGTGGGGTGTCACTATTATACTGGGGCCGCTGTGGGGTGTCACTATTATACTGGAGCCGCTGTGGGGTGTCACTATTATACTGGGGCCGCTGTGGGGTGTCACTATTATACTGGGGCCGCTGTGGGGTGTCACTATTATACTGGGGGCCGCTGTGGGGTGTCACTATTATACTGGGGGCCGCTGTGGGGTGTCACTATTATACTGGGGGCCGCTGTGGGATGTCACTATTATACTGGGGGCCGCTGTGGGATGTCACTATTATACTGGGGGCCGCTGTGGGATGTCACTATTATACTGGGGGCCGCTGTGAGATGTCACTATTATTCTGGGGCCGCTGTGGGGTGTCACTATTATACTGGGGGCCGCTGTGGGATGTCACTATTGTACTGGGGGCCGCTGTGGGGTGTTACTATTACTACTGGGGGCTGCTGTGGGGTGTCACGATTAGAAATAGTGTCCCCTATATCGCTCCCAGTAGTAATAGCATTACTACTGTAGCCACTGAAATCCCGCTTCCATATGACCAAAGCCCTGCCGCACCCCCACCCTGCTCTGCCGGTCCCAGTTGCAAAAAAGGTTGGGGACCACTGCACTAGGTTACTGGAACATGAGATCAGTTGAGTTAGACCCTACAAAACTCAAGTATTGCAATGTAGCATTGCCTATGGCAGGGCATAATAGGTGTACTAAGATGGCAGACTTGGGTTCCACTGTTAGCCTCTGGCTGCCATAGCAACCCATCAGTACCCCACAATCACATTCAAGGGGCAGCACGGATAACAAAAGGGAACTGGTGGAGCCAGGAGCTCTATGGCATCTCGTAGACACAGGGAAGGACTGAAGCGGTCAGCGGGGATATGTACGGAGCTGAAGAGAGTATGAGGTCATTTATTATTTTCTGCCGATAGGGACCTGTCTAGAAATGTGACAACATACGCTAAATTTGCGCCCGTATTTTGGGGTCAACCAAGCCAACTAATAGGTGGTTAAAAAGTGTACATGCAGCAGATGTAAATGCTGAGAGTTGTGGTGATTTAGATATACCGTCACCAGAGGCCCTAAAAGTGGTTCCCCCCTTGGCCTATAAGAGGCTCTCGGAGGCTCTTTGTGTGTGGTGACCTCTTCTTCCGCTTGTAGAGCTTGTTGGCCACTAGACGCCTCTACGACGCAGAGAAGAGATTTCACCCCATTACCAAAGTCTGAGAGGGGCGCATTATTGGGATGTAAGAAGCTGGATGGTCGTATTGATTAATTGTCCCCCACTGGCCGTTCTGACCAGACTGTTAGGGGGTGTTGGGACCAGTGGATGGGAGCACACAAGGTGACCGGGCTCAGGACGCCTCCTACAGACCACCAGTAGAGAGGAGCGTCTGAGCAGACTGTTAGGTGTTGGGACCAGTGGATGTGTGAGGACACACAAGGTGACCGGGCTCAGGACACCCCTACAGACCACCAGTAGAGAGGCGTGTCTGACCAGACTGTTAGGGGGTTGTTGGGACCAGTAGATGGGGGCCCACAAGGTGACCGGGCTCAGGACCCCCTACAGACCAGAGGAGCGTCTGATCTTCCAACAAGCTTCAGCAGTTCCAACTGTTCTTTTGTCCGCCATCCACGTCATCAAGAGACAGGGGGCGCCATCGTTACACCCCTGTAGCTGGGGAATCATTTCCAGGCCCTTGGCTGAAGGACATTTGGGCTCTCGGCCCCCATTACGGTCTCTGACCCCCACTGTTGATGTGTGAGTGGAGGAGGAGGTGTCCTCTCTAATACATTATGAAGGTTCTTATAATATTTATTTATGCAGTTTGTGGAAAGAACGGCGCATTTGTAATATCTTGGTAAACTATTGCTGGGGTCACAGAGGGTCAAAATCCTGCGGAAATCTTGTGGCATGACGGCATGGAAATACCGCAACATTTCCACGGGAGAAATGCAGCTTCAAAAGGAGAGAGGTCGTCGTGGAAACGGGAAAATAATTGACAGGCCGTGTCTTTGAATTCCGTGCGGCATGTCCATTTCAGCGCAGCTTGGCTGCAAAGGATCAGCTGCAGCGTGGGGATGAGATTATTGTGAATCTCATCCACTTTGCTGGCTAATCGCGGGATAAAAAGCCGCGCACGGAATTAGAAAGTCTGCATTGAAATTGCGCCCCGTGTGACCCCGCCTACATGGGTGTTAGCTGGCGTTTTACGATGTGATTTACTAATCCTGTTTGATACTTGGACAGAGTACATTTAAAGGGAAGATTACAGGATCAGGTGCTTCACTGGAGGGCCGCCCCATAAGGTCCCCGCATGTCTAACGTTGGATGATACATCTGGTCCGATGAGCCGTGTGACCGATGCATCTGGCCCGATGAGCCGTGTGACCGATACATCTGGCCGGATGAGCCGTGTGACCGATACATCTGGCCGGATGAGCCGTGTGACCGATACATCTGGCCGGATGAGCCGTGTGACCGATACATCTGGCCGGATGAGCCGTGTGACCGATACATCTGGCCGGATGAGCCGTGTGACCGATACATCTGGCCCGATGAGCCGTGTGACCGATACAACTGGCCCGATGAGCCGTGTGACCGATACAACTGGCCCGATGAGCCGTGTGACCGATACATCTGGCCGGATGAGCCCTGTGACCGATACATCTGGCCGGATGAGCCGTGTGACCGATACATGTGGCCCGATGAGCCGTGTGACCGATACATCTGGCCCGATGAGCCGTGTGACCGATACAACTGGCCCGATGAGCCGTGTGACCGATACATCTGGCCCGATGAGCCGTGTGACCGATACAACCGGCCCGATGAGCCGTGTGACCGATACAACCGGCCCGATGAGCCGTGTGACTGATACATCTGGCCCGATGAGCCGTGTGACCGATACATCCGGCCCGATGAGCCGTGTGACTGATACATCTGGCCCGATGAGCCGTGTGACCGATACATCTGGCCCGATGAGCCGTGTGACCGATACATCTGGCCCGAAGAGCCGTGTGACCGATACATCTGGCCCGATGAGCCGTGTGACCGATACATGTGGCCGGATGAGCCGTGTGACTGATACATCTGGCTCGATGAGCCGTGTGACTGATACAACTGGCCCGATGAGCCGTGTGACTGAGTGTTTGATGCTTCTGGGCTCGGAGATAAAGTTTACAGTATCTTTTTGCTATTTTGTCACATTCCTGTACTTCAACCAGGTCTTCTACCCCAAGTAACACGTCCAGTGAGCGGCTGAAAGAGTGAAAACACGACTTGTACAAGAGCAGAAGATAAACCTAATGGAAGAAGGTATGGAGGCGAACAGGCCCGCACTATTGATGCGATGTTACCATCGCCCGCGCCCCATGTTACTATCCGCTCCTGTTAACTGGCCTTACAGCTCGCTCTAGTAATTTGCTAGAGACCCTACACCCAAGTTGCATAGACATACTGGAAGCTGCAGCCTGTCCACGGCCGAGGCGGATGATCACTAGCGATATTCCGCCGCTATGATTGTCCGCTCGTGGACGCCGGCGCTGCGCTCTCTATAGCGACGCTATGGAAAGCTTCACCCAGCGTGATCATCGCCCGTGGACAGGCAGCCGGACTTACCTCATATTATTCGGATGTTCCGGCCTCGTCTATGCTCTGCAGGAGGGCCTCATGTCCACTTACTGAACCCCACGTGACCATGCTTGCCCACGGACATGGAGAGAGAAAAAACTACTTACCTCTTTGGGTCCAGCTCTGGTCTCCTCTGCGCCGGTCGGATCTTCCTTCTTCAGCACGGTGGATGCTTTGGGGAGCACCGGTCGACGCATGCGCACTGCTATCTTTTTTATTTTAAATCCCCTGCTCTCCGGCGTATCTGCGGCACAGCAAAAAGATAGCTGCGGCTGCGCCGCGGATACGGACGGCTTCCATAGGCTTCAATGGAAACAGCAGGAGCCGTCCGTCCAGGAGACCCGCAGGAAAATGGAGCATGCTGCGATTTCTTCCCGTGGGTGCGACCCACATGCCAGGAAGAAATCCCATCCGCATGCTTTTAGCTGGCCTACAGATGCCAATGCATCCCTACGGGCAGCAAGATGCGCAGATTTATACATAAAACCTGCACGTAGACATTTGGCCTAAACGTGGCCCCGCCGCACGGGTAGCATACTCAGCCGCCAGGCATCCCAAAACTGCAATTACTAGATGAAACACATCCCAAACGCCGCTTCAGGACATTGGGCGTGATCAGAGGCGGGTAGTTGGCAATTTGACTAAGGCCGGTCGGCTGGAATTCGGTGGCGGAGGCCGTCACGGCGCCCCCCAGAGACCCCCAAACTTACCTGCAGATCTGGCGTCCTCGTTCCCGCATGACGCTTCGGCGTGATGCGTCGCAGCGTCATGTGACACGCTGGCCACTTCACATGACGCGGCAGCGGTAGGCGGAGAGGCAATTTCACGCTATCTTCCGCTGTGCTACATTGACTGCAATGGAAGCCATCCGCGCGTACACCCGCAGCAAATAGAGCATGCCGCGGGTGAGGACGGGAGATTTCACGGTGCGGAATTCCGCGGTGGAATTCCGCACCGTGAGCCCTGAGCTATTAGGTTCAACAGAATCTAATAGCTGCAGGCAACGCAGCGGATTTCCGCTGCGAATCCGTCCGTGGGAAGGAGGCCTTAATCTGTGAGAAATTCTGCAATCTAATTTCCAGTGAGCAGAGAACGTGCTACTATGTTGCCATGTGAGCCGGAGGAGGCTGGGGAGACGGTTGGACAACCGCGGAGCTTCTATTGTCTGTGAGCAAACATTCCACCAGCAGAACAATGCCCATTACCCTGCAGCCAGGCCGGCAGACAACCTATTATATCAAACACTTTTTATGGGAAACATCGTTTAAAGGTTTATTTAACTTTCAGTCACAATCTATAGTCTAAAAAAACTAAAATCATGCATTTTTTATGCTTCCCACAGTGCCGAATACTAGTCTGACACTTTACTGTTCTATAAAGGAAGCCTTACAGCCGTCATCTCACTGACATCACAGACAGGATTACACTGAGAGGTGTCACCATTCACAATAGTCACAGCTCACCTCCTCCCCTCCCTGTACAGGCAGGATTACACTAAGAGGTGACAACTAGATGTAGATAACACATGAGCCAGCGTTCACAATAGTCACAGCTCACCTCCTCCCCTCCCTGCACACTGACAACAGAGGCTAATACTAGTCTGTCCCTCCTGATCTGTAAAGGAAGCCTTACAGCCGTCATCTCACTGACATCACAGGCAGGATTACACTGAGAGGGGACACCTATGTATAGATAACACAGGATCCACCATTCACAATAGTCACAGCTCACCTCCTCACCTCCCTGTACAGACAGGATAACACTGAGAGGAGACACCTATATATAGATAACACAGGGTCCACCAGTCACAATAGTCACAGCTCATCACCTCCCCTCCCTGTACAGACAGGATTTCACTGAGAGGTGACACCTATGTATAGATAACACAGGAGCCACTATTCACAATAGTCACAGCTCACCACCTCCCCTCCCTGTACAGACAGGATTACACTGAGAGGTGACACCTATATATAGATAACACAGGAGCCACCATTCACAATAGTCACAGCTCACCTCCTCCCGTCCCTGTACAGACAGGATTACACTGAGAGGAGACACCTATATGTAGGTAACACAGGACCCACCATTCACAATAGTCACAGCTCACCTCCTCCCGTCCCTGTACAGACAGGATTACACTGAGAGGAGACACCTATATATAGATAACATATGAGCTACCATTCACAATAGTCACAGCTCACCTCCTCCCCTCCCTGTACAGACAGGATTACACTGTGAGAGGTGACACCTATATGTAGATCACACAGGACCCACCATTCACAATAGTCACAGCTCACCTCCTCCCCTCCTTGTACAGACAGGATTACACTAAGACGTGACAACTATATGTAGATAACACAGGACCCACCATTCACAATAGTCACAGCTCCCCTCCTCCCCTCCCTGTACATACAGGATTACACTGAGAGGTGACACCTATATGTAGGTAACACAGGACGCACCATTCACAATAGCCACAGCTCACCTCCTCCCCTCCTTGTACAGACAGGATTACACTAAGAGGTGACAACTATATGTAGATAACACAGGGTCACCATTCACAATAGTCACAGATCACCTCCTCCCCTCCCTGCACACTGACCACAGAGCCTTAAAGGAAGCCTTACAGCCGTCATCTCACTGACATCACAGACAGGATTACACTGAGAGGTGACAGCTAAATATGATAACACAGGACCCACCATTTACAATAGGTGATGTCACAGCTCACCTCCTCCTCCCTGCACACTGACCATAGAGCCTAATACTAGTCCATCCTTCATGATCTGTAGGGGAAGCTTTACAGCCGTCATCTCACTAACATCACAGGCAGGATTACACTGAGAGGTGACACCTATATGTAGATAACACAGGACCCACCATTCACAATAGTCACAGCTCACCTCCTCCCCTCCTTGTACAGACAGGATTACACTGAGAGGAGACATCTATATGTAGATAACACAGGACCCACCATTCACAATAGTCACAGCTCACCTCCTCCCTTCCCTGTACAGACAGCATTACACTAAGAGGTGACACCTATATGTAGATAAAAGGATTCAACATTCACAATACGAGGGGTGGAAAAAAAAATATGGAAACACTGTACAAAATTCATGGGATTTTAATCATCACCTCTTGCCCTGCTCTGGCTGGTAACAGCAGCGGAGTGGCTTAAACCCCTGACCAATGCAACCTCGTTGCTCAGACCGATGTTCACTTCTGACCAATGGAATCTGTGTCATATTACCTCCACTTAAAAGCGGTTTCTACAGGTCTTACTGGAATATGACTTATAATCCCATTTACCTTAAGGCATGCATTTCGTACAGTGTCACCATATTTTTGCCCCCCACTACTCATTCTCCCTACAAAATGAACTCTGCACAGGTCACAGAACATGCCTAGAACAGTATCCCATACAAGTCATGGGGTCAGCTCCTGTCCATTGTGTGACTGACCCCAAAAGCTACTGTAAAGCACCTCTAAATGCTGTTAAATGCAGCTCAGGAAAGATGGCCGCCCCCATAGTCATGTATAGAAAACAGCATACAGAAATTCTACAGGGGAAATCGTGGCTTGCTGCTCATGGAATAGGATCTGTGTGCTCCTAAGTTCCAGCACCATAATCGCCAACTAATATGGTCCAACTTAGTATTTTATGGCCAGTGTGGCAAGGTAGTACACAAAATGGCCTGCAGAGGGCTGTAAACAGGTACTAAAAATGAGAGAGAACACCTGTGGGTGTGGCAGAAAGAAAGATAAGAGGATGGGTTCCTGCCACACTGCGGGGGGGAAGAGGCGGCAAAGGCCTGAGGTCCGATGCAGATCAGACTGTGTCTGACAGGGAAGGATGCCCCCTAGACTCGGTGGTTGGGTATAGCGACAAAGACACTGCGGGCTGTCAACCCAGAAGTTGTGCTGGGTGTATATGCTGTAAACCATTGCGGTGAATAGTGATGCTGGCCGACACCAGATACTTCAGGAAATCCGGTTGTCCAGATTCTATGTGTCATATTTCCCTGTTTTGGTATGTTTTTTGTGTTTGCTGTGTTGTGCTTTCCGCGTCTCCGCCGTGCCCTTCCTTAACGCTTTTCTCTTCTGTGACCCTCATAGTGGCGTCCCCCGTCTGGCTGCTACCTCTTCCCTTTAGTCATCGCCGCCGCTCGTGTCCTCTAATATATGTATTATCTATTAATGCAGCTTGCTGAATGAACGGCCCATTAAGGCCTCATGCCCACGCAACGATTTCTGCTGTGTTTCATGCGGCAAAATCCGCAGCATTATCCCGCAGCTATTAGGTTCTATTGAGCTTAATAGTTCTTGCATTTTAATGTTCACACTGCAGAATTCCGCAGCGCAAAATAAATTGCGGCATGCTCTAATGGCTGCGGGAAACCGCGTGTCTGGCTTCATTCTAGTCAATGGAAGCCATCCATCACGTGATACCTCCACTGTGATTACGTGTCACCGCCATGTCATGCGCTGTACTGTGCATGCGCACTGGTTTGCCAGATGAGACTTGCACAGGGGATCCGGAGAGGTGAGTATGGGGTCTTTGGGGGGCGCCGTGTCAGACTCCGCTGCGATATTCCATTGGCAGAGTCCAACATGGCCATGGGTCGTGAGGCCTAAAAGTCTTAGTAAACTGCAGCTGTTTTAGGGTCCATCTGGAGCTGCTGATTTCTCGCTCGTGCAGCCTGTGTATACAGCAGATACGTCCCGGCTCGTGCAGCCTGTGTATACAGCAGATACGTCCCGGCTCGTGCGGCCTGTGTATACAGCAGATACGTCCCGGCTCGTGCAGCCTGTGTATACAGCAGATACGTCCCGGCTCGTGCGGCCTGTGTATACAGCAGATACGTCCCGGCTCGTGCAGCCTGTGTATACAGCAGATACGTCCCGGCTCGTGCAGCCTGTGTATACAGCAGATACGTCCCGGCTCGTGCGGCCTGTGTATACAGCAGATACGTCCCGGCTCGTGCGGCCTGTGTATACAGCAGATACGTCCCGGCTCGTGCGGCCTGTGTATACAGCAGATACGTCCCGGCTCGTGCGGCCTGTGTATACAGCAGATACGTCCCGGCTCGTGCAGTCTGTGTATACAGCAGATACGTCCCGGCTCGTGCAGCCTGTGTATACAGCAGATACGTCCCGGCTCGTGCAGCCTGTGTATACAGCAGATACGTCCCGGCTCGTGCGGCCTGTGTATACAGCAGATACGTCCAGGCTCGTGCGGCCTGTGTATACAGCAGATACGTCCCGGCTCGTGCAGCCTGTGTATACAGCAGATACGTCCCGGCTCGTGCGGCCTGTGTATACAGCAGATACGTCCCGGCTCGTGCGGCCTGTGTATACAGCAGATACGTCCCGGCTCGTGCAGCCTGTGTATACAGCAGATACGTCCCGGCTCGTGCGGCCTGTGTATACAGCAGATACGTCCCGGCTCGTGCGGCCTGTGTATACAGCAGATACGTCCCGGCTCGTGCAGCCTGTGTATACAGCAGATACGTCCCGGCTCGTGCAGCCTGTGTATACAGCAGATACGTCCCGGCTCGTGCGGCCTGTGTATACAGCAGATACGTCCCGGCTCGTGCGGCCTGTGTATACAGCAGATACGTCCCGGCTCGTGCAGCCTGTGTATACAGCAGATACGTCCCGGCTCGTGCGGCCTGTGTATACAGCAGATACGTCCCGGCTCGTGCGGCCTGTGTATACAGCAGATACGTCCCGGCTCGTGCAGCCTGTGTATACAGCAGATACGTCCCGGCTCGTGCGGCCTGTGTATACAGCAGATACGTCCCGGCTCGTGCGGCCTGTGTATACAGCAGATACGTCCCGGCTCGTGCAGCCTGTGTATACAGCAGATACGTCCCGGCTCGTTCAGCTCTTCACATTCGCTGTAATAACGACACTCATTCTGTGTAACAAGGGCTTTTAGTTGGGTTTATGGTGCGATTCAAACAAGCAAGAACACTGGGCAGATCTCTAATATCCGGACATTCAGACGGCGCGAGCTTCAGGGACGTTTATCTGCAGGTATGTGGATGAACAGGACTGGTTTAATGCTCTGACACGGTCCTGCGGCGATCGCCCGCGGCCTCGGCCAGACCGAGTATAACATGGCAGTCTCAGACACAACACCAGCAGACGATGCAACCTTCCCATGCAGTATATGGTCTATGGGGGATATGTGGACGGGTTCCTGTTTACTCCCAGCCCCATGGTACTCATACCAGAATGGCCCTTTTGGGCACACTCCTAATTTAGGGTCTTGCGTGATACGCTTATAGGTCAAATCTCGTTACCAGACCACGATCCCCTTGTGACAGATTTACCCCTCTGCTATCCTACTTTACATGCGTGTCACGGGCGCGTACATGACAGGCGTAAGAATACCCCGTAGACAGGGCTTGACTCCAATCTCATCTGGTGGACTACTTCTCTTCAACAAGGACCTCACACTTTAGGGGGGCATACACCCCATCTTTAGAGGCTGCTGGATTTCTCTAGCCAGTCACCTTAAAAAGGACGAAATACTTCAAAACGTCGGATTTCATAACCTGAGCACTCCATGACCCGCTCTTCTATGGTGTCTACTCTTCGCTGCTTAGTTGAGGCTGGATCTAAACTTAGGGCTCTCTCATTAGAAGAGGTGGACAAACTAATGCAATACTCCAGACAGCGCCATTACCAGCGGGGTAGTAAAGGCACGCGCACTTCCCAGACGTCAAGTTCCCCATTAGTTATAGGAGACCCAAAGGGGACTCTAATGACGACGAAATGGTGCGGCTCTTTACGTCTCTACAGACATATACCTTCTATGGTCCCCCCAACCCCTCGTATTCATGGTGGGGCCATCTCAGCTCTTTAATCTACACTTCAACTTGCTAAACTTTCGGCAGAGTCTTGGGCTTGCTTGAATGTGGAGGTGACAATCGAAGCGTTGGCCGAGATAGTTAGGGATCTTGTGAGTGGCAAGTCCCCTGGGAAAGATGAATTATCCTACCTGCATTATAAAACTTTTGGGGACATCTTACACGGTAACCCTAAGGCCATTCTCACACATCTGTTTTACTGCGATTACTGCGGCGTTTGGAACGGAGCAGCAATTGCAGTTTCAATGGAGCCTCGCAGACCTGCGCTTGATTTTCGAGCGCTGTCTGCTCTATTTTACCACAATTAACGCACCTCATCGTCCATCAGAATGACGGGGTGCGTTAAAACCTGCTGTCTGAGACAGTAATGTGCATCCAAAAATGGTGATAAAATCATGGCAAAACGCCGCAATCGAAACCGCAGCTGTGTGAGAGTGGCCTGACTTGGTTATGCAAGGGGAAGATATTCCTTCTTCCACGTTATATTCTTTCATTATGGCCATCCTCGATCTGAAACCCTTGACCAAGCTCTTGGTATCCAGGCTGAAGTGATCTCACCTCGTGCACAAAGACCAAATGGGTTCCATTCCCTTTCGACAAGAGTGGTTAATACCAGGCGAACTATTGACTTGATTGAGGTCGTTCATAACCCGGAGAAAGCTTTTGGTTGTCTCTTCTGTTCTCCGCTCAGGGATATATGGGCTTCCGCAGACATTTTCTGTGCTCTTTAGTCTCCCCGTCCTTTCCCATCCATAGCAGTGATCGGAGGAGTTGCCCCTCTCCACTCTTTTGTCGCCCTCTGTACTGAACCTCTGGCGGTGGCAGTCAGTCTTTCCCCGAACATCCAAGGGGTTAGACTGCGAGATAGGCAATTCACAGTAGCTTTGTACTTCTCTTACACAACCACTAATATCATAATCTAACTTGCAGAATTATGGCTGCTTATCGGGATATAAAAGCCCCAAAAACTGATGCCTTCCCAATCAATCTCCCCTTCACTTCTTTCTACAGTCCAACCATATGTGGCAGACATCCCATGTGAAGTATTTGGGGAAACACCTTTCCATCTCTTCTTCATCGCTCTATCAGGTAGTTTCCCCTCCTCTCCTACAAGAGATGAAGCCGCTTATTCCTAAGGGTCGCTGCCACCAGATTTCCAGGCTTGCGCAAATAAATGCAACACAAATGTCACTTTTTACCCAAGCTATTAGACCTACGAGACCCACCCAGTCGCGGTCCCTCACCATTTCCTCCAGTGAATTCACTCCTCTTTTTTGGAGCTTGTCAGGAAGGACGGCAGATGACATGTTTGTGGCTCAGTGTTGACAGTTGGGGTCTTGTTCTGCCAGACATAGCCAAATATTATTGTTAGGCGGCTCATTTCAGACAAATCCCTAAGTGGTCCCCGTTGCATGCGTATAATAATGGACGGAGAGTGAAAAGCTTTTGCTAGCAGCTTCACATCCCAACTCTCGTTGGCGGTGGTTGGGTGTTAATCCACCAGGGACGGCCCTTCTGTGGACTTCGTGCGTGCAATCTGCGACACCGTACCTCTCCTTTTCTCTGCCTTGTCCACCTTTCATTACTCCTGACTTCCCAGAGAGTAGTTCTCGGTTCATGTCTAGACCTCAGATCCAAACTTGTCTATTCCAGTTTGTTGGTAATTGTGTCACTGGAGCAATCCTCTCACAACCTGCCTAACCATCCAACCTCAGAGTCTTCTGTGAGATCTACAGCCTTCTCAAGGCTGTCCATACACTTCCTGGCAGAAAAAACAAATCTATGCGCAACTAGGAGCGGTATTTGGGCAGAGAGTTATCTTATGAAACCTGGCAAGCTTGGGACAAAGCCTCCAAATCGTTCCGAGTGCACACTTTATAAAGAAAGTCAGTATAAGGTGATGCTATGCTGGTATCACACACTGGCGCTCTGGCACACGGACGGCCAATCAGACCAGATACATGCTGTAGGTGCAGCAGACATTTGGGCTTGTTATATCTCTTTGACCTGTCCACCTATTGAACCTACTTGGTTATGGTGTGAAATGTAATCGGCACAGTCTTAGGTTCAGTTCTTCCCATGGACCCAATACATCACCTGGAGACATTTCAGGGGTCTGCGGGCCAGACTGCTCCTTCATATCCTTACTGCGCTGAAGTAACCCTGCACCCCGCACTCCACACAACCTGTATGCCAGAATAAAGGGCTTCCAAACATGAAATATTACACTGCCTCTTTAAATAATTCTTTAGACTGTTTCAACGAGATCTGGGCACCCGGGGATGACTTGGCTGACTTTCATCTGCTTGTCCACCATGAAGGTAGGTCCTCCCCTTTGGAGATACACCATTGCTACTTTAGTCCGCCCCTTCCCCTTATGCCAGTCCTCATCTTTTCTGTTTTATTAATGGTTTTTACTTTGTAAGCCTTTGGTCCATTTCTCCAATGCTGACATTGTGGTCCGACTATTTCAGATGGAGCAGCCGGGATTATTTGGGTTTAATTAATATTTTCCCTTTAATGACACAAAAGACAAACGATCTTTCTAAGGAATGTTCTTTCAAAGATAGAACGGAGCAGAAAAGCGGAACCCCAGCACTGGTGTGAAAGTACCCCAAGAGGGTCAGAAGCGGTGCCATGTCTCCTTAAGGAGAGAACCCAAAAAGTGTGTGAAGACACCTAGGGGGTGAGTGGATCAGGAGATGTATAGTCTCTCCCCAAGGAGAGCACCCAGAAGGGGCGTGGGGACACCTAAAAGCTAAGTAAGGAGACTTCTAAGGCAATGCTCATCTGGGAAATTTATGCAAATAAGAAAGAGGAGCATTGCCTTAGAAGTCTCCTTACTTAGCTTTTAGGTGTCCCCATGCCCCTCATGGGTGCTCTCATTGGGGAGAGGCTACACCATCCGATGGATGGCGCTGTAGAGGGATTTTCCCATCCTTCTTATCTGCATAGGAACTCCAAGAGAAACAAACTTAAGTCTTGTAGATGTGATACCTTTTAGCGGCTAACAAAAAGAAACCCTGTTAAACAGTAAGCTTTCCAGACTATACAGCAATGCTTTCTTTTCCTGAAGATGTGCGGTTTCTAATGCTACAGCACGAGGTTCTATCACTGCCCGTACTTCCCAAATGTTCTCTCTTTTGTACAAAAACAAAAAAGGAAAAAAAATTAAAACTCTAAATTAAGTGACCCAATATCACACGGCCGTGAAAAACAAGTCATTATTTTAGCATGAGACGCCTGAAAGCCATCCAAATCTATCGTTATACTTGAGACCAAACACTAAAAATACTCAATGAATGTCCCATAATAGAGCAGTAGACGGTTGGGACACCAGACAGATCACATTGCCCGCCGCGGTCCGTCAGGGGGTGACCTTACCTTATAGGTGATGACCGTTACAACCAGATACAACTTTACACTCCAAGACTGTCAGTGGGGTACAACCGGAGGCCGGGGGTCCGCAGTCCAAGTCATGAAAAACACTTACTCTAGGAGCAGAATTAGAATGTTTTGATCCGTTTTTTCCATTTTCCGTTTCACACCGCCATCATAACTTCTCCTTATAGGATTCTTGTTGCAGCCACAATCAACAACCAAACCCTCACAGTTCTACTGAACCAACTTAGGAGAATCAGCGAGAAACTGGCCTTCCTCAGTATGTGGCCGAGCCACGGCAAGTGCGTGCAATGAATGATTAAAGTAACAGTACTGAAACCCCACACCGAAAAACATGGTGCCCATCCAAAACAAGAATTATTTTAAAAAGTCAATCCGTGGTCGCCATCCGTGCGGAGGATCTGCACCACCACACAGGCATTGAAAAGCACGAACCTTCGATTTTTCCTTCATACTCGTGGATAAGAATAGTGTATTCCTTGAGCAGAAGAAAAATCGCAGCATGCTGTATTTTGCCGCGGACTCTGTGTGGACGGTCTCCATTGTGGACAATGGAGGTCGTCTGACCTGAAGCTCATAGGGTCCTTAAGCTCAGGGTTTCCTCACAGGTGATATAACTATTGTCAGTGCCTCAGAGATTGCCACCCGTGTATCCTCAGATCAGCATTGGATGGGGTAGTCGACGACTATTGCTGAGAAACACTGCTATGGTAATACTAATAGTACTGTGGAGAAGCTGAGAGGTAATCTGCCTAGGACAACTCTCCCGAATGGGATCTGATCATGGGGTCTATCTGCGGGCACTGGGGGGCTGCTCACAGGTCTACATGGCTGGCAATCCACTGGGCATCCAGCACTGCTGCAATGCTTCGGAAGTGTTGTAGACGCTGCATCACTGTGCCTCGGGGAAGAATCTGCGCACTCCTCTCCGCTGTCCCCAGCGGGGCTAGAGCTTTAGGGAAACCCCATTTATGTCCATTGGAATGAAGTGCAGCTGCGGATAAGCTCTGGAGATCTTGCACAAAAACTCATCATCAGAACAAGCCGTTACTGGCCGGTTCAGTCAGTGTTTTACTGCTAGCTGTTCAGTCACTTCAGCACTCATTGCCATCCAGACCGGACCACCAGCGTCTAGATCTACTCGTATAAAGGGGGCTTTAGAAGCTTCTCTCCTTATTAATTCACTTCTGATGTAAGTCATTCCCATCAGGGCTGTAAGGTGTCAGAAGCAGAAATATTTGGGCTTGTAATAGGAGACTTCCTGTCTATTAATCCCATTGACAAATACTATAGTCTCTCCGCGGCTAAGGGTACTTCTACACGGCACGGCTGTCAGACACCTAAACGCCTGACAGCCGCCCCAACGATTGTCGCTGCTGTGCTTCACCCCGCTGGTTCAGTGAATGGAGGCCTCCAGAGTAACTCATAGATGAACTGCCTGTTTCCATGAGCTCACAGTCACCTGCTTTATAGGGGAGCAAAAAAGACTAATGGACAAGTGAGCGAGGCTCACAGGGCAATAGTCGCCTGTAATTGCTCTTTTGCTATCAGCCCATGTAAAACCACCAAAAACAGCTGTAACCACAAAACATAACAATCCCTATAACCTCCAGGTCTGTCAAAGGACAATGAATTGAATTATTACTTTCTCAAAAAAATTTTTAATATTCCTTCAAAAGCATTGCTCTAAATTCCACTCGCTGTGCTTTGACAGAAGCGGAGACAAGAGGAGGGATTGTTGTGTTTTATGGTCACAGCTGTTTCTGGCGTCTCCGGGCCACGTTGGAGGAAGAGTCGTCTTGGGCGGCACACCGACACAAACAGACAAAGAAAATGTCTGCGCGGAATTCTATCCATGACTACAGATAATAAACCCAATGACACAACGGCCCGGTAAGACATCATTATAAAATCGTGGAGCAGCTCCCAAGTCTGGGGTCACTAATATAGACAAAGTACATATTTAGGTTATTACATCAGTTATGTTTTTCTGTAATTTATTATAAAAGTAAAAGAAAAAAGGGAAATATAAAACTAGTGGGATATTTGACATTATAGTTGAAACACTCCAACACAGCCTGTCTTCTGCCGCGCCCCCCATCAGCCTTCCAATAACCCCCGCCGCCGGGCTATATGGACTCCGTCAGTGCTTCCACCTACAGGCGAGCTCCTTCACATCTCGCAGCCATGGCCCGTTTCTGACACCAAGAGGAGGGACATGTCAGCTGGCCACGATGGGACCGAGATCCCTCGCCCTCACCTTGATACAGGATACTTGGCCTCCAGATTCCGTCTAGTCACGATCACACATGCCGCGCCCGTCACACCCCTGCCCTTAATAATGAAGTAAGAGCGCTCCCTGCCTCGCCAAGACACCGCGACGACGTGCAAAGTCTGCTGTAAAGAAACTCAATGTTTTAAGTAACTTTACGATTTAGTGTTGGGCCGCAGTCATGGCCATCATAGCGGCAGGCAGCCCGCGGGTCAGAAAACCCAAGTATAACGTGCCAACAGCAGCATCGCTCCCCTTAAACTGATTAGGCATCATTGCCAATCCTTCACCCATTCTGACACTTCCTATTGGTAGAATATTGACGCCTACAGTGCTTGAACCCCAAGGGTAACCAGAGGGACCCCATTACAGTCACCCCAATCCTGCAAGTAGGAAATGCTGAAAATGGTGGAATATGAAGAAGGTCGATCAATTTATCTTCTGATTGGTGTATTCTAATGAATGAGGTGATGTCCTGGAGCGCCTGGCACTGCGGGTACAGCTGCGACAAGGTGGGGCGGCACCATGATTCCTGTAAATAGGGACGCGGCCCTGACTGGCGGGTAGATGTCACCATGTTGGTGCGTCACGGCTACAATCTAATTCCCTCTAAAACCTCAATTAACAACAGTTTAAAATGCAGATGAGGCACTTCTGGGGAGCACGACGGGAGACGCCCCCTGGGGGTACAAGAACAATCTGGAAAGGACCAGATAGCAGAGGGTCCACCTACACCAAACGGCTTAGAGGTGAGAACGACTCAACGATCCCTACTGAACGATCAGCGAAGGACACAACTAGGAAGTCTGTGCTTGCAGAAAATGAGCAGTGATAGAAAAGCAAACCATTTATCATTTGTCCGTTGGTGGCATTTACACTGGACAATTATCGGTCAGGTCACTCGTTCCATGTAAAAGGGCCTTAAAGGGGTTGTCCCGCGCCGAAACAGGTTTTTTTTTTTCAATAGCCCCCCCGTTCGGTCCGAGACAAACCCGATGCAGGGGTTAAAAAAGAAAACGGGATAGTGCTTACCTGAATCCCCGCGCTCTGGTGACTTCTTACTTACCGGTGAAGATGGCCGCCGGGATCTTCTCCCTCGGTGGACCGCAGGTCTTCTGTGCGGTCCATTGCCGATTCCAGCCTCCTGATTGGCTGGAATCGGCACGTGACGGGGCGGAGCTACAAGGAGCCGCTCTCCGGCACGAGCGGCCCCATTCAGAAAAGAAGAAGACCGGACTGCGCAAGCGCGTCTAATCCAGCGATTAGACGCTGAAAATTAGACGGCACCATGGAAACGGGGACGCCAGCAACGGAACAGGTAAGTGAATAACTTCTGTATGGCTCATAATTAATGCACGATGTACATTACAAAGTGCATTAATATGGCCATACAGAAGTGTATACCCCCACTTGCTTTCGCAGGACAACCGCTTTAAGTCACACAATACTCAAGCAGGTGTCAAGTGAGGACTACTTAAGTGGGCCCATACAGGAAACAAGATGGCTTCTCAAAGAGGCAATGGCCATCTGGATAAAATCAGGCTAAGGGAAAAACAGTGGCCTCCAGTGGCAAGGAGGAAAACTGCAGCAGAAAACAATTAAAAGTGTAAGACAGCGGCCACTAGTGGTTAATTCCTAGAAAGACAACATGCCCCACACAAGACAAGTCAATCAACAAATTCAATTGCTGATTAAAAGATCATCTCAAAATATACATTCTAATCCATAAAACACAAAAGAAATGTTAGAAAAATGTGCAAGAATTGCTGCCAAAAGACCGCTAATTGCTGACCAAAGATCTTGACACGGCAGTGACTGACAACACAGCAATATGTAGGTTATTGCTACGGAGGGATGAAGGATGAGAGCTTTCTAGACATCATTCTCAGCTCAACCCAATGGACCGCACAAGAGAATCTGCCAGAGAAGCTCAGCTCTGTCCACTGGAGCTTTACACGTTCACTGCCAAGATCCTGCAGAAAGTGATCTGGCTTAGAAATGGAATGAGACCGGCAGCGTACAAGGTTACTGACTGGTGGCCACTAGGGGGCTCCCTCCTCCGAACCTGCTGCCTACTGCTTGTCGTCAAATGAGTGAAAGGAGACTGGTGGACATGGAGGAGAAACGGATTACACAAAGCTCGCAGGCTCCGAGTGTGTGAGCGGCAGAGACACTATGTAGGGGTCTGTGGACACAGGCGGACCCCCAGGTTTACCACTAAAGTATCAGGCATTAGCCGGCTTGCTTTGGAGAGTAGGAGCCCCTCCGGCGTTTATCCCACTAGCACAGGACAATTACTGCAATACGGGAAATGCAACGCGTTTCAGAGGGTTTATAGACAACGGGAAAGCTGGTATAACTTAACCTGTAATCTACTAGCCATTGTGGAGACCCATGAAAATGGGAAGGCCCCAACGCAGATACCCCACCCATAGCCCCTCCAACTAAGTATGAGGTGAAGGACTGCATGAAAACTCTACGGCGTCCCACCGCAGACTGCTTGTTTCTATTTGTATATAAGGACAATTTGGCACCGAGGGGTCTAAGGGTCCCCAAGAGCTCTTCCTTTACAGGAGAATGGGAATTACTGCTGTTACATTGCGGGGGTCCGATGAGTAAAGGAGGGAGCCCCCTCCCTCTGTCAGTCACATGTATCGTGGCATGTAAAGAGTTAAACACCCGTGATTACAGGCTTCTCCATTCCCAGCTCTTAGATCTGGACCCTGGTTGTCTTCAGACTCCTCTTAGCACGCAAGACCCATGCGGGCCTTATTCTGATGAGCCATGAAAAGTCATATTGATTGGAGTGAGTCCCTTTAGAGACCCTTGCTGATTACTAAGGGCTTTGAAGGAATTTTCCCGCTCTAAAGTATTGGTCATCCAGGGTCTCGCAGCGGTCAGCTGTTTGTCAGGCCACTGCCACGGTGTAAAGAGCTCCGTACATTGTGCAGTGGTCTGCCATGATATTGCAGGCACAGCTCCCATTCACTTCACCTGGATCTAACACAATGCTTCTGGGAAAACGTTCTAAGGACAGATGGGACAGAAATGGAACTTGTAAGCATCAATGCACAAAGCTACGTCTGGAGGAGAAAGAACACGGTACACTGACACCTCACCGCGAAGTATGGTGGCGGGGGTCTCAGGGTTTGGGGCTGCTATGCCGCCTCAGGGACTTGGATGTCTTAAGATCGTTGAGGGAAGAATGAACCCCCAAAGTGCAACAAAGTATTGTATACATATACATGTATACAGGAGGAGACCAGCAGGAGCGCCCCGACTGATGGGGAGCTGGGCATATACATGTATACAGGAGACCGGCAGGAGCGCCCCGACTGATGCAAACCCTGCAGTATGATTTTCGGGGAAGGGCTTGAAATATAAGCCCTTCCCTGAAAAGCATCAATAAGTGGTAAAAAAAAAAAATTACTCACCTCTCTGCCGCGTCCTCCGGCTGGCTCCCCCACACTGCTGTCCAGCACTTTTAGCAGACGGGGATTTAAAAATTCCCGCCTCCTGAAAGTGCTGTGCTGATTGGCTGAGCGCTCAGCCAATAGCAGCTAGTGCTTAGCTATTCATTCATGAATAGCACTATCTTAGCTGAAAGTGCTGGACAGCAGTGTCGGGGAGCCAGCCGAAGGACGCATCTGAGCGGCGCAGAGGTGAGGAAATTTTTTATTTTTTTACCACTTATTGATGCTTTTCAGGAAGGGGCTTATATTTCAAGTCCTTACCCGAAAATCATACTGCAGGGTTTGCTACAAACCACTGCTTTCAATGGGACCGGAAGCAGCGCCAATCCCATTGAAAGCAATGGGACAGCATGCTGTACTTCTGCCACAGCTGTGACAGCTGTGGCAGAAGTCTGCGGCATTCTCCATATCTTTTCAATGGGGCTAGTGCTGCTGCCGCTGGCCACGTTGGAGAGACTTGTGATATTCCGGCGTGATCCCGTTTTTCTTCTTGCACTGCGAGAGTTTTCACTTACTGTCGCAGCGCAGTGGAGAAAAAAACGCCAGTGGGTGTCCGCCCTTACAGAACGGAAAGGGGCATGACATGGCAAATGTGACATTGTACCACCATTTAGGGGCCAAATATTGGTGCAAAGTAAGCCAAGCAATGGGTGGAGTAGCATTAGACAAGAGCGTCGTAACGTACAGGACTGAGGGGGCCGGAGCGTTGTGGTTTGGGAGCGTCTGCAGACTAGCAACTTATTTTTATGTACTGAGAAGTGCAGGCGACCTTCCTATACGGAACTGCAGAAGTTAATGCCAGGACGGCAGAGGAGTCCCAGCGCTGCGCACGCTTCCACTGCGATAGACCATCAATCTGCGGAGCGCCCCCCCCTCCCCCCCCCCCCCCCCCCGCTGACCAACGAAGTGAGGGGGTGAGGCCGGAAGATGAAAGCACTGCTGACTATGTAGGGGCTGGGGGCGCTGGAGCTATACTACACTGTAGGTGGCATCTTGAGTCTTCTGGCGGGCCACACCCCCATCAAGTCCACTGATCGTGGGGGATCCAGGTGACGGACCCCTGCCAATTTTTTCATGAACATCTATCCTTAGGGTGATTCATTAATAATTTTGTAACAGAGAAAGTATCTAAACACATTTTTTCCCTAAATTATATCCTAGTCTTACTATTCAAACTAAAACTAATTAGTTCTTCGTTCCCCATAAAGTAATAATTGATTTCGTTCCCACAACCGCCCAGTGGGTACATACTAACCAATTAATGTATCACATTCCTCTGTCTTGCTGCTTGCATCTCTTGGACATCGGCGGACAAGGCAGCACACCGGCAGCAGCTGCTGTCCACCGGCGCTGGACAAGATGGATGTTCTCAGAGCGAATCAAGGGCACGCCGGGGGCGCGGGCAACATTTACACACAGCGCCACTAAAAAACTGCTATGCTTTGCTTGAACCGTCAGTAACATGTAACATTTAATGGTAAAACAAACCCTTTTATTAGTTTTTTGGGATATTGTTACTCGACAGCCCCCCCTACAGGTCAGGAGGAGCTCTGTTTGGACAGTTTGGGGTGAACAGGGCTCCTTCGCTCCGGGTCCATCAAGGCTACTAACGGACTTTTAGTGGCATTTTCAAGTGGAGATTCTTGGCACTAAAAGCATTCTCAAGAATACAGGATGTTCGGCAGTCATTTTTTAGTTTGTGCAGGAAGGGGGAGAGGAGACGAGCGGAGAAGATCTGTGAGCAAAGATCCCCTCACAGGGTTGTAAGCGTAAAATGCTACTGTGCTCCTGCAGCCTTTTTACAGCTAGGAACCCAGCCCTAAGCCTGTCTATAGCCACGAATGGTGGTGAAATGTTACTACACATGACCGCATACTCACGTATCCAACACCCCCTAATAGTCTGGTTAGACGCTCTTTCCTACTGGTGGTCTGTAGGGGGCGTCCTGAGCCCGGTCACCTTGTGTGCCCTCACACATCCACTAGTCCCAACACCTCCGAACAGTCTGGTCAGACATGCCTCTCTACTGATGGTCTGTAGGGGGCGTCCTGAGCCCGGTCATCTTGTTTGTCCCCATCCACTGGTCCCAACACCCCATAACAGTCTGGTCAGACGCTCCCCTCTACTGGTGGTCTGTAGGGGGCGCCCTGAGCCCGGTCACCTTGTGTGCCCCCATCCACTGGTCCCAACACCCCCTAACAGTCTGGTCAGACGCTCCCCTCTACTGGTGGTCTGTAGGGGGTCCTGAGCCTGTTCACCTTGTGTGCCCCCATCCACTGGTCCCAACACCCCCTAACAGTCTGGTCAGACGCTCCCCTCTACTGGTGGTCTGTAGGGGGCATCCTGAGCCCGGTCACCTTGTGTCCTCACACATCCACTGGTCCCAACACCTCCTAACAGTCTGGTCAGACGCTCCCCTCTACTGGTGGTCTGTAGGGGGCGTCCTGAGCCCGGTCACCTTGTGTGCCCCCATCCACTGGTCCCAACACCTCCTAACAGTCTGGTCACATGCTCCCCTCTACTGGTGGTCTGTAGGGGGGGTCCTGAGCCTGGTCACCTTGTGTGCCCCCATCCACTGGTCCCAACACCTCCTAACAGTCTGGTTAGACGCTCCTCTCTACTAGTGGTCTGTAGAGGGCGTCCTGAGCCCGGTCACCTTGTGTGCCCCATCCACTGGTCCCAACACCCCCTAACAGTCTGGTCAGATGCTCCCCTCTACTGGTGGTCTGTAGGGGGGGTCCTGAGCCTGGTCACCTTGTGTGCCCCCATCCACTGGTCCCAACACCTCCTAATAGTCTGGTCAGACGCTCCTCTCTACTAGTGGTCTGTAGGGGGCGTCCTGAGCCCGGTCTCCTTGTGTGCCCCTATCCATTGGTCCCAACACCCCCTAACAGTCTGGTCAGACGCTCCCCTCTACTGGTGGTCTGTAGGGGGCGCCCTGAGCCCGATCACCTTGTGTGCCCCCATCCACTGGTCCCAAGACCTCCTAACAATGTGGTCAGACGTTCTAGGGGTGGAAGGGTTTTTGACAGACTATATAACATAGCTGTTGTGTTTGTGTTAACTTCAAACTCATTTTTCCACAAAATTAACAGATTAAATGCCAAGGACACAAACCCATCTGAAACAATGGGGTGTTCCATTTTGGGGCAGCCCCTCTTAAGGTTACAATTAGTGTCGTTAATGATCGCTCGCTCAGGCATTTTCCACTCTGCACAATGATGGCATTTGGTTCTTTGCCATAAAACTCAAAAGACTTTTTATAAATTTATGAAAGACTCCGGGAAGATTTTGGCTTCCTGTCTATAAAAACAAAATTAAATGTAAAGCGTTTTTGTCTGCGGAGGGCTGATGGCGCACCTCTCCACCTGTCGGACGAACACAAGGCTCCTTTATTCATGGCCTGTGTCTATTATTCATGCAGCAGCTTTATAGCTCAGCCTGCTGGCAGCCTATGTTATACCGGGGCTTCTACCGCAGCAGTCAGTATGGCCTGAAGGTCAATGCTGAAGACGGAGTCCTCATATAAGCGAAGAGTAAACATCGCCACCAGCGGCGGGCGAGCAGAAAGTAGGCAAATACACAACATACGTGTTACAGAAGCACAAGCAGCGCCGGTGTGACAGCCAACATGACAACTAGCACAGGTGGAGGCCACCAACAGGTGCCACTATTATAGGCAGCGGGCACGGGTCTGTCAGTGCCCCCAACCATCCCTAAAGAACACACCACATGCCCTGCCACTAACTCCTTCCATCTGTCAGACATCACCCCTCCTGGGGGGGCACGGTGATAACAGCCGGAGTCGGGGAAGGGGTCTACAGCTATACAGAGGGCGGCATGATCTGATCCGTGCCCCACCCTCACTAATCCTTCCCATGCTTGCTGAAGTGAAAGCTGGAGGGAGGGGGAAGCGCGCCTCAACTTACTGAGTCTCAGGCTAGATTACACCTCAAGAAGTCCTCTGTCTTAAAGCCAAGATCAAAATACAGTTTGAGATGCAGACATTTGTTGTAGGAGGTACGTCTCACGTCCTTGAGTACTGATGTGCCTCTCTGAGGATGTATGAGACGCGCCGAGCAGGGAAGGGGTTAAAAGCTGCATAAAACCCTGATCAATGATCGCTCAGTGTAAACAGCAGCCGGTCAGTACTGAACAGCCGCTATGTGATGTCAGTGTAGAGGGGCGGGGAGAGCGGGGAGAGGAATCTCCTGCAGCCGGCCCACTGTGAGCCAGCGATACCAGATCCCCTGCAGCAGCGCCGCAGCGGGGACACACAGGGACGAGGGGCGGGGAGAGCGGGCAGAGGAATCTCCTGCAGCCGGCCCACTGTGAGCCAGCGATACCAGATCCCCTGCAGCAGCGCCGCAGCGGGGACACACAGGGACGAGGGGCGGGGAGAGCGGGCAGAGGAATCTCCTGCAGCCGGCCCACTGTGAGCCAGCGATACCAGATCCCCTGCAGCAGCGCCGCAGCGGGGACACACAGGGACGAGGGGCGGGGAGAGCGGGGAGAGGAATCTCCTGCAGCCGGCCCACTGTGAGCCAGCGATACCAGATCCCCTGCAGCAGCGCCGCAGCGGGGACACACAGGGACGAGGAGCGGGGAGAGCGGGGAGAGGAATCTCCTGCAGCCGGCCCACTGTGAGCCAGCGATACCAGATCCCCTGCAGCAGCGCCGCAGCGAGGACACACAGGGACGAGGGGCGGGGAGAGCGGGGAGAGGAATCTCCTGCAGCCGGCCCACTGTGAGCCAGCGATACCAGATCCCCTGCAGCAGCGCCGCAGCGAGGACACACAGGGACGAGGGGCGGGGAGAGGAATCTCCTGCAGCCGGCCCACTGTGAGCCAGCGATACCAGATCCCCTGCAGCAGCGCCGCAGCGGGGACACACAGGGACGAGGGGCGGGGAGAGCGGGCAGAGGAATCTCCTGCAGCCGGCCCACTGTGAGCCAGCGATACCAGATCCCCTGCAGCAGCGCCGCAGCGGGGACACACAGGGACGAGGGGCGGGGAGAGCGGGCAGAGGAATCTCCTGCAGCCGGGCCACTGTGAGCCAGCGATACCAGATCCCCTGCAGCAGCGCCGCAGCGGGGACACACAGGGACGAGGGGCGGGGAGAGCGGGCAGAGGAATCTCCTGCAGCCGGCCCACTGTGAGCCAGCGATACCAGATCCCCTGCAGCAGCGCCGCAGCGGGGACACACAGGGACGAGGGGCGGGGAGAGCGGGCAGAGGAATCTCCTGCAGCCGGGCCACTGTGAGCCAGCGATACCAGATCCCCTGCAGCAGCGCCGCAGCGGGGACACACAGGGACGAGGGGCGGGGAGAGCGGGCAGAGGAATCTCCTGCAGCCGGCCCACTGTGAGCCAGCGATACCAGATCCCCTGCAGCAGCGCCGCAGCGGGGACACACAGGGACGTGGGGCAGGGAGAGCGGGCAGAGGAATCTCCTGCAGCCGGCCCACTGTGAGCCAGCGATACCAGATCCCCTGCAGCAGCGCCGCAGCGGGGACACACAGGGACGAGGGGCGGGGAGAGCGGGGAGAGGAATCTCCTGCAGCCGGCCCACTGTGAGCCAGTGATACCAGATCCCCTGCAGCAGCGCCGCAGCGGGGACACACAGGGACGAGGGGCGGGGAGAGCGGGCAGAGGAATCTCCTGCAGCCGTCCCACTGTGAGCCAGCGATACCAGATCCCCTGCAGCAGCGCCGCAGCGGGGACACACAGGGACGAGGGGCGGGGAGAGCGGGCAGAGGAATCTCCTGCAGCCGGCCCACTGTGAGCCAGCGATACCAGATCCCCTGCAGCAGCGCCGCAGCGGGGACACACAGGGACGAGGGGCGGGGAGAGCGGGGAGAGGAATCTCCTGCAGCCGGCCCACTGTGAGCCAGCGATACCAGATCCCCTGCAGCAGCGCCGCAGCGGGGACACACAGGGACGAGGGGCGGGGAGAGCGGGCAGAGGAATCTCCTGCAGCCGGCCCACTGTGAGCCAGCGATACCAGATCCCCTGCAGCAGCGCCGCAGCGGGGACACACAGGGACGAGGGGCGGGGAGAGCGGGCAGAGGAATCTCCTGCAGCCGGCCCACTGTGAGCCAGCGATACCAGATCCCCTGCAGCAGCGCCGCAGCGGGGACACACAGGGACGAGGGGCGGGGAGAGCGGGCAGAGGAATCTCCTGCAGCCGGGCCACTGTGAGCCAGCGATACCAGATCCCCTGCAGCAGCGCCGCAGCGGGGACACACAGGGACGAGGGGCGGGGAGAGCGGGCAGAGGAATCTCCTGCAGCCGGCCCACTGTGAGCCAGCGATACCAGATCCCCTGCAGCAGCGCCGCAGCGGGGACACACAGGGACGTGGGGCAGGGAGAGCGGGCAGAGGAATCTCCTGCAGCCGGCCCACTGTGAGCCAGCGATACCAGATCCCCTGCAGCAGCGCCGCAGCGGGGACACACAGGGACGAGGGGCGGGGAGAGCGGGGAGAGGAATCTCCTGCAGCCGGCCCACTGTGAGCCAGTGATACCAGATCCCCTGCAGCAGCGCCGCAGCGGGGGCACACAGGGACGAGGGGCGGGGAAAGCGGGCAGAGGAATCTCCTGCAGCCGGCCCACTGTGAGCCAGTGATACCAGATCCCCTGCAGCAGCGCCGCAGCGGGGGCACACAGGGACGAGGGGCGGGGAGAGCGGGCAGAGGAATCTCCTGCAGCCGGCCCACTGTGAGCCAGAGATACCAGATCCCCTGCAGCAGCGCCGCAGCGGGGACACACAGGGACGAGGGGCGGGGAGAGCGGGGAGAGGAATCTCCTGCAGCCGGCCCACTGTGAGCCAGCGATACCAGATCCCCTGAGCAGCGCCGCAGCGGGGACACACAGGGACGAGGGGCGGGGAGAGCGGGGAGAGGAATCTCCTGCAGCCGGCCCACTGTGAGCCAGCGATACCAGATCCCCTGCAGCAGCGCCGCAGCGGGGACACACAGGGACGAGGGGCGGGGAGAGCGGGCAGAGGAATCTCCTGCAGCCGGCCCACTGTGAGCCAGCGATACCAGATCCCCTGCAGCAGCGCCGCAGCGGGGACACACAGGGACGAGGGGCGGGGAGAGCGGGCAGAGGAATCTCCTGCAGCCGGGCCACTGTGAGCCAGCGATACCAGATCCCCTGCAGCAGCGCCGCAGCGGGGACACACAGGGACGTGGGGCAGGGAGAGCGGGCAGAGGAATCTCCTGCAGCCGGCCCACTGTGAGCCAGCGATACCAGATCCCCTGCAGCAGCGCCGCAGCGGGGACACACAGGGACGAGGGGCGGGGAGAGCGGGGAGAGGAATCTCCTGCAGCCGGCCCACTGTGAGCCAGTGATACCAGATCCCCTGCAGCAGCGCCGCAGCGGGGGCACACAGGGACGAGGGGCGGGGAAAGCGGGCAGAGGAATCTCCTGCAGCCGGCCCACTGTGAGCCAGTGATACCAGATCCCCTGCAGCAGCGCCGCAGCGGGGGCACACAGGGACGAGGGGCGGGGAGAGCGGGCAGAGGAATCTCCTGCAGCCGGCCCACTGTGAGCCAGAGATACCAGATCCCCTGCAGCAGCGCCGCAGCGGGGACACACAGGGACGAGGGGCGGGGAGAGCGGGGAGAGGAATCTCCTGCAGCCGGCCCACTGTGAGCCAGCGATACCAGATCCCCTGCAGCAGCGCCGCAGCGGGGACACACAGGGACGAGGGGCGGGGAGAGCGGGCAGAGGAATCTCCTGCAGCCGGCCCACTGTGAGCCAGCGATACCAGATCCCCTGCAGCAGCGCCGCAGCGGGGACACACAGGGACGAGGGGCGGGGAGAGCGGGGAGAGGAATCTCCTGCAGCCGGCCCACTGTGAGCCAGTGATACCAGATCCCCTGCAGCAGCGCCGCAGCGGGGACACACAGGGACGAGGGGCGGGGAGAGCGGGCAGAGGAATCTCCTGCAGCCGGCCCACTGTGAGCCAGAGATACCAGATCCCCTGCAGCAGCGCCGCAGCGGGGACACACAGGGACGAGGGGCGGGGAGAGCGGGGAGAGGAATCTCCTGCAGCCGGCCCACTGTGAGCCAGCAATACCAGATCCCCTGCAGCAGCGCCGCAGCGGGGACACACAGGGACGAGGGGCGGGGAGAGCGGGCAGAGGAATCTCCTGCAGCCGGCCCACTGTGAGCCAGCGATACCAGATCCCCTGCAGCAGCGCCGCAGCGGGGACACACAGGGATGAGGGGCGGCCATCGTTTACTGACATTCGTCCCGTGTTTAATCAACAAATGGTTTGTGCAGAGAGACCAAAATCCTTTGTAGGCGCCGATGAAGGAGTGGATTTAGGATCTCAGTTCCATCTCTGAACGCCTGAGGCTAGATCTACACAAGTGCAATGTCTGTCCAATATGGCAGTTTTCTACGTGGATGCGATGCGCCGGAGGATCGCACCACAGAACAGGATTTTCATGCAAGTAAAAATAATTTTTTAAAAACCATGTTTTTTTTTCTAATAGGAAAGCCTAAAAAAACCGCATCCCGCTGGCATGAAGCTCCCGTGCCCACGCAATACGGGAAGAAAAAAAGGAACGAAAAATGGAAGATGCTGAGATCTATCGCTGGAAATACATTCACTAAAACAATGGCGTCGCCCGTATGTCACAACGCACAAACCTCACGCGGGAAGCTCTGCAGTCTTCGGGGCTCCACACGTGATATCGCTGAGGGGTTTTTACGGGAATGTCAATAGGACTTTATAATGTCAAAAAACGCATCACGTAAAACGGGCGATTTTTGTGCGATGCATTTTTAACATTAGAAAGTCCTACTGACATTTACACTAAAACCCCGCAGTGATACCGCGAGCGCAAGTGTGGAGGCCGCTACAGAGAAACTATACCTACAGGTTGTACCTGAACGTGAAGGTATCCGCTATCCTACATAGGGCTGATGAGACCTGTACGACCTGCGGCCCCCCATCACATGACCCCGGCAGATTGATGAGACCTCTACGACCTACGGCCCCCATCACATGACCCGGCAGATTGATGAGACCTGTACGACCTACGGCCCCTATCACATGACCCAGGCAGAGTGATGAGACTTGTACGACCTGCGGCCCCCATCACATGACCCCCGGCAGAATGAGGAAACCTGTACGACCTGCGGCCCCCCATCTCATGACCCCGGTAGATTGATGAGACCTGTACGACCTACGGCCCACCACCACAAGACCCCCGGCAGATTGATGAGACCTGTACGACCTGCGGCCCCCCATCACATGACCCCCGGCAGATTGATGAGACCTGTACGACCTGCGGCCCCCCATCACATGACCCCCGGCAGATTGATGAGACCTGTACGACCTGCGGCCCCCCATCACATGACCCCCGGCAGATTGATGAGACCTGTACGACCTGCGGCCCCCCATCACATGACCCCCGGCAGATTGATGAGACCTGTACGACCTGCGGCCCCCCATCACATGACCCCCGGCAGATTGATGAGACCTGTACGACCTGCGGCCCCCCATCACAAGACCCCCGGCAGATTGATGAGACCTGTACGACCTGCGGCCCCCCATCACATGACCCCCGGCAGATTGATGAGACCTGTACAACCTGCGGCCCCCCATCTCATGACCCCGGTAGATTGATGAGACCTGTACGACCTACGGCCCACCACCACAAGACCCCCGGCAGATTGATGAGACCTGTACGACCTGCGGCCCCCCATCACATGACCCCCGGCAGATTGATGAGACCTGTACGACCTGCGGCCCCCATCACATGACCCCCGGCAGAATGAGGAAACCTGTACGACCTGCGGCCCCCCATCTCATGACCCCCAGCAGAGTGATGAGACCTGTATGACCTGCGGCCCCCCATCACATGACCCCGGCAGAATGAGGAAACCTGTACGACTCGCAGCCCTCCACCTCATAACCCCCGGCAGATTGATGAGACCTGTATGACCTGCGCCCCCCCCCACCTCATGACCCCCAGCAGAGTGATGAGACCTGTATGACCTGCGCCCCCTCCACCTCATGACCCCCAGCAGACTGATGAGACCTGTACGACTTGCTACTCCCCATCTCATGACCACCGGCAGAATGAGGAAACCTGTATGACCTGCGGCCCCCCCATCTCATGACCCCCACAGAGTGATGAGACCTGTACGACCTGCGGCCCACCATCACATGACCCCCGGCAGATTGATGAGACCTGTACGAACTGCGGCCCCCCATCTCATGACCCGCGGCAGATTGATGAGACCTGTATGACCTGCGGCCCCCCATCTCATGACCCACAGCAGAGTGATGAGACCTGTAAGACCTGCGCCCCCCCCCCCCCATCTCATGACCCCGGCAGAGTGATGAGACCTGTACGACTTGCGGCCCCCCATCTCATGACCACTGGCAGAATGAGGAAACCTGTATGACCTGCGGCCCCCCATCTCATGACCCCGGCAGAGTGATAAGAACTGTAGGACCTGCAGCCCCCTATCTTATGACCCCCAGCAGAGTGATGAGACCTGTATGACCTGCGGCCCCCCCATCTCATGACCCCGGCAGAGTGATGAGACCTGTATGACCTACGGTCCCTAATCTCATGACCCCGGCAGAGTGATGAGACCTGTATGACCTGTGGCCCCCCTTCTCATGACCCCCAGCAGAGTAACAAGAACTGTACGACCCGCAGCCCTCCACCTCATGACCCCCAGCAGAGTGATGAGACCTGAACAACCTGCGGCCCCCCATCTCATGACCCCCGGCAGATTGATGAGACCTGTATGACCTGCGGCCCCCATCTCATGACCCCCGGCAGAATGAGGAAACCTGTACGACCTGCGGCCCCCCATCTCATGACCCGCGGCAGATTGATGAGACCTGTATGACCTGCGGCCCCCCTTCTCATGACCCGCGGCAGAATGAGGAAACCTGTACGACCTGCGGCCCCCCATCTCATGACCCGCGGCAGATTGATGAGACCTGTATGACCTGCGGCCCCCCTTCTCATGACCCGCGGCAGAATGAGGAAACCTGTACGACCTGCGGCCCCCCATCTCATGACCCGCGGCAGATTGATGAGACCTGTATGACCTGCGGCCCCCCCATCTCATGACCCCCACAGAGTGATGAGACCTGTATGACCTGCGGCCCCCCTTCTCATGACCCCGGCAGAGTGATAAGAACTGTAGGACCTGCAGCCCCCCATCTCATGATCCGCAGCAGATTGATGAGACCTGTACGACCTGCAGCCCCCCATCACATGACCCCCAGCAGATTGATGAGACCTGTACGACCTGCAGCCCCCCATCACATGACCCCAGCAGATTGATGAGACCTGTATGACCTGCGGCCCCCCATCTTAAAGCAGCTGCATGAGGGTTAACTTTGAGACTTAAAGTGCTGAAGACCCCCAGAAGGCAGGGACTAACGGTAGCGCTTTACAGACCGTATAACTTGGGGTTAGTTGCCCCCTAATAAACTTTCAGCAGTGCGGTGTGTATTACAGGCGGTTAACCCCGCGCCACAATCTTATCCCAAGGGGGATGGAATTCTGCACCTCTTCACTTCAAGACCGCAAGATTAAATTCCACAGCGGAATAGCTTTCGGGCGGCGAATGAAGGGCGCCGTGCGGACTTGTGGTTCCGGATCTCTAACATACAGGAGATGGAATTACGCAGGTAAAGTCTGCGGAAAAAACGCAGAAATAACGAAAGACCAATCCACAGCTTAAAGCGCAACACGAGCGCACTATTTGACAAGATGCAGGACTGCGCGGCGCCCTGCGGACACGGCCGGCCGTGAAGTAGCATCCAAATACAATATTGTGCTGTGATGCAACTTCTACGGTAGGAAATCCTACTGCTAAAATAAACCGCCATACATCACAGGCGCTGTCCGCTCCGCCGCACTTCTCTTCGCAGGTCCCCAACACACTTCATGTAGTTTTCCCCCAGCGCTTCCCAGTCAGAGGTCCAAAAACCCCGCCTCCAGGAAACGCTGGCTCTGATTGGTACTGGAGCGCCACGGCTCAGCCAATCACTGCAGCGCTAGAGAACCAATCACAGCCATTGCATTGAATGGCTGTGATTGGTTATCGAGCGCCACAGCTCAGCCAATGAGAGCCAGTGCTTCCTAGAGGTAGATTTTTTGAACCCCTGACCAGGAAGCGCTGGAGGAAAACCACAAGGAAGTGTTGCGGGGACCTGCGAGGAGAAGTGCGGTGGAGCAGACAGCGCCAGTTTGGTGAGGTATTGTGGAGGGGTTTTTTATGCAGCCTGGGCTTATTTTTCCGTGTTTGGGCTTATATTTAAACCCAAACAAAAGAGGGCACACAGTTGCGTTACTTTGTAGCGACACAAAATCGCGATATCGCACAGAACACAGATGATCGGTGATATGGCTGTCGCCGTGTGAAGGAGGTCATAGCGTAAAAAAACGTATATTGCACAGTATAGATTTATTAGATTAGGTTATGGGAGGCTATTATGGGAGGCACTCCGCTGTACGCCTATGTGGTTCATCCCGCCGCAGTTATTCTCCAGCTCCCCTGAGGACACAGCTTCATAGTATCAGGGGGCTTTCACACCTGCGCTGGGGATTCCGCTCTCTTGCTCAGGTGAATCCCTGCGGCCGAACACGCCAGGCAGACCCCATTGATGAACGCCGTGATAAAGGTGCGCTACTCACCTAGAAGGCGGCTTGCGTGGCATCTCCATGGCGACCTCTTGTAAAATCCTTCATTCACAGCCAAGCGCGGACGTCCGCCGCAGTATTGACGGTACTCCGTGGCCGTGTTGGGTTACCTGATGCCAGGGGACATCCTGGGGCTGAAGAGGAAGCATATAGCGAGCTGTCAGTTCCATCCGCCAGTATACAGCAGCCACAGTCAGTTATATAACCTTTGCACTAGTTACAATAGTTTGGCAGGCGGCACGACCCTCGCTCCAAACCGAGAGTGCCGGTTATGCTGAATCAGCACTGAAAATACAGAAACACATGGCAAGAACTGGAGTGTGACAAACCGAGACCGCACAGTCCTGAGACGTCCCGTCACCCAGCGAGACCTCCTAAGATGCAGCGTTGTGACTTCCACTGGTGTGGAGAGCGTCCGCACAGCCATTCATCCTGCAGGTGTAAATAATCCCCCCTGTGATGGCGCTGCAGGGGAACCGCGTAAGCGCTACTCCGCGACGCCTGCGAACCGCGGTAAGCACTACTCCGCGACGTCTCCGAACCGCGGTAAGCGCTACTCCGCGACGCCTGCGAACCGCGGTAAGCGCTACTCCGCGACGTCTGCGAACCGCGGTAAGCGCTACTCCGCGACGCCTGCGAACCGCGGTAAGCGCTACTCCGCGACGTCTGCGAACCGCGGTAGGAAGACACTATGTGATACTTGTCAGCAGCTCCTTCTAACAAAAAGAGATCATACAAGGAGGTGAAGACCGTGACGGGGTTGGCGTCAGGCGCACTTATATGGCGCCATTATAGCTCAAAAGGAAAATGGATCGTTGGAATTGGAACAATAATCCTTCAGTGTGAACGCGGCCAACGGTGGAGCGATAATTTGTTCGCTTATCGGTCATTTCAGGTAAGAATGGAAATCCCCGCTGGCTCATTCGCCAACCGTCCGGTTTAAGCACCAATTCAGCGAACCAAATAACTGAACGATCGGAAGTGAAAAAAAAACAAAAAACTTATCTGTAAGGTTAATCCGCCGCCGGAGTCAGCGAGCAAACAGATCGCCCGGGCGAACGATTATCGCTCCGTGTGACAGCACCGCACGAAGGGCAATGCCGGGCTCCCACGGCTGTGGGGTACAAGCCTGTGGAGCCAGCAGCGAGTCATCCTACCGCCGCGTAGGCAGCGCTGGCTGCGCACCCACAGACAACAACGGGCTCTCACCTGCAATACCTGGGAAATGGAACACGCTGCCTTCTTTTTTGCACTTGCATATTACGCAATTCTTACATGCAAATGTGAGCGAACCAGCATACGGCATGCATTCGATTGCCTGCGAATTACCGCGTATGACACGGACGTCTACCACATGCGTACCACGCGGTAACCGTAAGCTCCCGTCAGCCCCGCATTATGCAGGGAAGCAAACATTTCTAAAAGAAGGTCAAAGTGCTGTAGAAAGATAACAAGAGGTTCACCCCCAAACCCCAAGCGACCGATCCCCCGTAGCTGCCAGGTCACTATGGCTAGTGATTGGCTGCAGCAGTCGCGTGTCGTGGGGTGTCTCCGCTGCTGCAGCAGTCGCGTGTCGTGGGGTGTCTCCGCTGCTGCAGCAGTCGCGTGTCCTGGGGTGTCTCCGCTGCTGCAGCAGTCGCGTGTCGTGGGGTGTCTCCGCTGCTGCAGCAGTCGCGTGTCCTGGGGTGTCTCCGCTGCTGCAGCAGTCGCGTGTCCTGGGGTGTCTCCGCTGCTGCAGCAGTCGCGTGTCCTGGGGTGTCTCCGCTGCTGCAGCAGTCGCGTGTCCTGGGGTGTCTCCGCTGCTGCAGCAGTCGCGTGTCCTGGGGTGTCTCCGCTGCTGCAGCAGTCGCGTGTCCTGGGGTGTCTCCGCTGCTGCAGCAGTCGCGTGTCCTGGGGTGTCTCCGCTGCTGCAGCAGTCACGTGTCGGGGTCTCTACCCTGCTGCAGCAGTCACGTGTCGGGGTCTCTACCCTGCTGCAGCAGTCACGTGTCGGGGTCCCTACCCTGCTGCAGCAGTCACGTGTCGGGGTCTCTACCCTGCTGCAGCAGTCACGTGTCGGGGTCTCTACCCTGCTGCAGCAGTCACGTGTCGGGGTCTCTACCCTGCTGCAGCAGTCACGTGTCGGGGTCTCTACCCTGCTGCAGCAGTCACGTGTCGGGGTCTCTACCCTGCTGCAGCAGTCACGTGTCGGGGTCCCTACCCTGCTGCAGCAGTCACGTGTCGGGGTCTCTACCCTGCTGCAGCAGTCACGTGTCGGGGTCTCTACCCTGCTGCAGCAGTCACGTGTCGGGGTCTCTACCCTGCTGCAGCAGTCACGTGTCGGGGTCTCTACCCTGCTGCAGCAGTCACGTGTCGGGGTCTCTACCCTGCTGCAGCAGGTGATGGGGAGCGGCGGATCTCTTTACAGAACTCTGACCGCCTTCAAAAACATTTCTCTGCCCAGATCGCCCTGGCAGAGGGGGCAGACGAGCCTCGGGGTCTCCACCCGCCGCCATCTCCAACGCTCCGCCTTCCAGGGTGTACTCTCACAGGCACTGCCTATTGGTCTGAGTTGTGGACTGCCATCGCTGCTGTAAACCTGCAAGTTGTCACGTGACAGCGATGGGATTTATCTCACCCCCGCGACTATCATGCGTGTAAATCACGTGGCATTTGCAAGTGAGGATGATGATGCTTTCTCTCTGCTCCCATAGGGAATAATGGGCAGACCGCCCAAACAAACAGGACAAGCCGGGCCTCTGTATCTGGCAGCAGCGCCACAAGAAACACGGAGAGCAACGCAAGACGCAGAAATCCCAGATGAAGACGCGCAGAAGCGGTGCGTGAAAATCACCCCTGTGAACGGACTCTTACACACTCTCAGGCCCCCTGTATGTTACGGCCGCACCACAAGCCCCCCCGAGACCCCCACGACAGAAAACAGCTCCGTTCACTTGGAGCGGTCTGCAGGGCAGGAGGCAGAGACTACAACTCCCAGCAAGCCCATATATACAGTCTGGATGGCCAGCGTGATTTGGTGTGAATAAGGACTCACATGGATGTATCAGTGACCCGTACGACAGGCAGGCACACCGCAGTGACCCGTACGACACGCAGGCACACCGCAGTGACCCGTACGACAGGCAGGCACACCGCAGTGACCCGTACGACACGCAGGCACACCGGTGACCCGTACGACACGCAGGCACACCGCAGTGACCCGTACGACACGCAGGCACACCGCAGTGACCCGTACGACACGCAGGCACACCGCAGTGACCCGTACGACACGCAGGCACACCGCAGTGACCCGTACGACACGCAGGCACACCGCAGTGACCCGTACGACACGCAGGCACACCGCAGTGACCCGTACGACACGCAGGCACACCGCAGTGACCCGTACGACACGCAGGCACACCGCAGTGACCCGTACGACACGCAGGCACACCGCAGTGACCCGTACGACACGCAGGTACACCGCAGTGACCCGTACGACACGCAGGCACACCGCAGTGACCCGTACGACAGGCAGGCACACCGCAGTGACCCGTACGACAGGCAGGCACACCGCAGTGACCCGTACGACAGGCAGGCACACCGCAGTGACCCGTACGACAGGCAGGCACACCGCAGTGACCCGTACGACACGCAGGCACACCGCAGTGACCCGTACGACACGCAGGCACACCGCAGTGACCCGTACGACACGCAGGCACACCGCAGTGACCCGTACGACACGCAGGCACACCGCAGTGACCCGTTCGACACGCAGGCACACCGCAGTGACCCGTACGACACGCAGGCACACCGCAGTGACCCGTACGACACGCAGGCACACCGCAGTGACCCGTACGACACGCAGGCACACCGCAGTGACCCGTACGACACGCAGGCACACCGCAGTGACCCGTACGACACGCAGGTACACCGCAGTGACCCGTACGACACGCAGGTACACCGCAGTGACCCGTACGACATGTAGGTACACCGTAGTGACACGTATGATATGTAGGTACACCGCAGTGACACCTATGACATGCAGGTACACCGCAGTGACACCTATGACATGCAGGTACACCGCAGTGACACCTATGATATGTAGGTACATCGCAGTGACCCGTATGATATGTAGGTACATCGCAGTGACCCGTATGATATGTAGGTACACCGCAGTGACACGTATGATATGTAGGTACACCGCAGTGACCCGTATGATATGTAGGTACACCGCAGTGACCCGTATGATATGTAGGTACACCGCAGTGACCCGTATGATATGTAGGTACATCGCAGTGACCCGTATGATATGTAGGTACACCGCAGTGACACGTATGACATGTAGGTACACCGCAGTGACACGTATGACATGTAGGTACACCGCAGTGACCCGTATGATATGTAGGTACACCGCAGTGACACGTATGATATGTAGGTACACCGCAGTGACACGTATGATATGTAGGTACACCGCAGTGACACGTATGATATGTAGGTACATCGCAGTGACCCGTATGATATGTAGGTACACCGCAGTGACCCGTATGATATGTAGGTACATCGCAGTGACCCGTATGATATGTAGGTACACCGCAGTGACACGTATGATATGTAGGTACACCGCAGTGACACGTATGATATGTAGGTACACCGCAGTGACACGTATGACATGTAGGTACACCGCAGTGACCCGTATGATATGTAGGTACACCGCAGTGACACGTATGATATGTAGGTACACCGCAGTGACCCGTATATGTAGGTACACCGCAGTGACCCGTATGATATGTAGGTACACCGCAGTGACACGTATGATATGTAGGTACACCGCAGTGACCCGTATATGTAGGTACACCGCAGTGACCCGTATGATATGTAGGTACACCGCAGTGACCCGTATGATATGTAGGTACACCGCAGTGACACGTATGATATGTAGGTACACCGCAGTGACACCTATGACATGTAGGTACATCGCAGTGACCCGTATGATATGTAGGTACACCGCAGTGACACGTATGATATGTAGGTACACCGCAGTGACCTGTATGATATGTAGGTACACCGCAGTGACCTGTATGATATGTATGTACACCGCAGTGACACCTATGATATGTATGTACACTGCAGTGACACGTATGATATGTAGGTACACCGCAGTGACCCGTATGATATGTAGGTACACCGCAGTGACACGTATGATATGTAGGTACATCGCAGTGACCCGTATGATATGTAGGTACACCGCAGTGACCCGTATGATATGTAGGTACACCGCAGTGACACGTATGATATGTATGTACACCGCAGTGACACCTATGATATGTATGTACACCGCAGTGACACGTATGATATGTAGGTACACCGCAGTGACTCGTATGATATGTAGGTACACCGCAGTGACACGTATGATATGTAGGTACACCGCAGTGACACGTATGATATGTAGGTACACCGCAGTGACACGTATGATATGTAGGTACACCGCAGTGACACGTATGATATGTAGGTACACCGCAGTGACACGTATGACATGTAGGTACACCGCAGTGACCCGTATGATATGTATGTACACCGCAGTGACCCGTATGATATGTAGGTACACCGCAGTGACACGTATGATATGTAGGTACACCGCAGTGACCCGTATGATATGTAGGTACACCGCAGTGACCCGTATGATATGTAGGTACACCGCAGTGACACGTATGATATGTAGGTACACCGCAGTGACACGTATGATATGTAGGTACACCGCAGTGACCTGTATGATATGTAGGTACACCGCAGTGACCTGTATGATATGTATGTACATTGCAGTGACACCTATGATATGTATGTACACTGCAGTGACACGTATGATATGTAGGTACACCGCAGTGACCCGTATGATATGTAGGTACACCGCAGTGACACGTATGATATGTAGGTACATCGCAGTGACCCGTATGATATGTAGGTACACCGCAGTGACCCATATGATATGTAGGTACACCGCAGTGACACGTATGATATGTATGTACACCGCAGTGACACGTATGATATGTAGGTACATCGCAGTGACCCGTATGATATGTAGGTACACCGCAGTGACCCGTATGATATGTAGGTACACCGCAGTGACACGTATGATATGTATGTACACCGCAGTGACCCGTATGATATGTAGGTACACCGCAGTGACACGTATGATATGTAGGTACACCGCAGTGACACGTATGATATGTAGGTACACGCCACGTGGAGGCTCATTGGAAGCTGGAAGAACACCTCAAAAAGTTTGCGATGAAACACACAAAGCGGACGTAAGAATGTGGAGTGCGGCGCGACCCACAGCTGTGCCACTACTCATGGGACATCGGACACGGCCGGCAATACCTAGGAACTTCCAGAAAGTGCCCCCTCCACCTGTCACTGGGCTGCAGGGCAGAGGTAAGTGCCCCCTCCACCTGTCACTGGGCTGGAGGTAAGTGTCCCCTCCGCACGGGGGGCTCCCGGTGACCGGCCGGAGCAGCAGGTGGCGGCGGCTCCCGCACTCTTACCTGGGTTCCGCTGGTTACTGGCGAGGGTCGGCGGAGCGGGCACTGCCCGGTGTCAGCAGCCTCCTCGCACGGTAATCTGCACACAGCTTTCCTCCGCCCCCTGGCAGTGACTCCCCTCCTCTCGGCGGCCAGGGAGGGCAGTGAGGGCTCCGTGTACACAATCCTCCATGACAGACTTCATCCGCGCACCTGTTACTGAGGCGGCGGCAGGCGGAGGCCCCCTCACTGCACGACGGCCGGCTGAGACCCCCTCACTGCACGGCGGCCGGCTGAGACCCCCTCACTGCACGGCGGCCGGCTGAGACCCCCTCACTGCACGGCGGCCGGCTGAGACCCCCTCACTGCACGGCGGCCGGCTGAGACCCCCTCACTGCATGTCGGCCGGCTGAGACCCCCTCACTGCATGTCGGACGGCTGAGACCCCCTCACTGCATGTCGGACTAAGACCCCCTCACTGCACGGCGGACTAAGACCCCCTCACTGCACGGCGGACTAAGACCCCCTCACTGCATGTCGGCCGGCTGAGACCCCCTCACTGCACGGCGGCCGGCTGAGACCCCCTCACTGCATGTCGGACTAAGACCCCCTCACTGCACGGCGGCCGGCCGAGACCCCCTCACTGCACGGCGGCCGGCTGAGACCCCCTCACTGCATGGCGACCGGCTGAGACCCCCTCACTGCATGTCGGACTAAGACCCCCTCACTGCACGGCGGCCGGCTGAGACCCCCTCACTGCATGGCGACCGGCTGAGACCCCCTCACTGCATGTCGGACTAAGACCCCCTCACTGCATGTCGGACTAAGACCCCCTCACTCGAGGGCGACCGTCAGAGAACCCCCCACTCGATGGCGACCGTCAGGGAACCCCTAATTCGATGGCATCAGGCGGAGTGCCCTCTACCCATGGCAGCCGGCAGAGAACCCCTCCACCCATGGCAGCCGGCAGAGAACCCCTCACTCCATGGTGCCCGGAAGAGAACCCCTTACCCCATGGTGGCTGGCAGGCTGAGACTCCTCCCTCCATGGTGGCTGGCAAGCGTCAGAGAACCCCTTCCTCCATGGTGGCTGGCAGGCGGAGAACCCCTCACCCCATGGCGAGCGGAGACCCCTTCACCCCATGGCAGAGGCTGGTGGAGAACCCCTCACCCCATGGCAGCCAGCGAGCGGAGACCCCTCACTCGATGGCGGGCAGAGAACCCCTCACTCGAGGGCGACCGTCAGAGAACCCCTCACTCGAGGGCGACCGTCAGAGAACCCCTCACTCGAGGGCGACCGTCAGAGAACCCCTCACTCGAGGGCGACCGTCAGAGAACCCCTCACTCGAGGGCGACCGTCAGAGAACCCTTCACTCGAGGGCGACCGTCAGAGAACCCCCCACTCGATGACGACCGTCAGGGAACCCCCCACTCGATGACGACCGTCAGGGAACCCCCCACTCGATGACGACCGTCAGGGAACCCCTCACTCGATGACGACCGTCAGGGAACCCCTCACTCGATGACGACCGTCAGGGAACCCCTCACTCGATGGCGACCGTCAGGGAACCCCTCACTCGATGGCGACCGTCAGAGAACCCCTAATTTGATGGCATCAGGCGGAGTGCCCTCTACCCATGGCAGCCGGCAGAGAACCCCTCCACCCATGGCAGCCGGCAGAGAACCCCTCCACCCATGGCAGCCGGCAGAGAACCCCTCCACCCATGGCAGCCGGCAGAGAACCCCTCACTCCATGGTGCCCAGAAGAGAACCCCTTACTCCATGGTGGCTGGCAGGCTGAGACTCCTCCCTCCATGGTGGCTGGCAAGCGTCAGAGAACCCCTTCCTCCATGGTGGCTGGCAGGCGGAGAACCCCTCACCCCATGGCGAGCGGAGACCCCTTCACCCCATGGCAGAGACTGGTGGAGAACCCCTCACCCCATGGCAGCCAGCGAGCGGAGACCCCTCACTCGATGGCGGGCAGAGAACCCCTCACTCGATGGCGACCGTCAGAGAACCCCTCACTCGAGGGCGACCGTCAGAGAACCCCTCACTCGGGGGCGACCGTCAGAGAACCCCTCACTCGAGGGCGACCGTCAGAGAACCCTTCACTTGAGGGCGACCGTCAGGAAACCCCTCACTCGATGACGACCGTCAGGGAACCCCTCACTCGATGGCGACCGTCAGTGAACCCCTCACTCGATGGCGACCGTCAGGGAACCCCTCACTCGATGGCGACCGTCAGGGAACCCCTCACTCGATGGCGACCGTCAGGGAACCCCTCACTCGATGGCGACCGTCAGAGAACCCCTAATTCGATGGCATCAGGCGGAGTGCCCTCTACCCATGGCAGCCAGCAGAGAACCCCTCCACCCATGGCAGCCGGCAGAGAACCCCTCCACCCATGGCAGCCGGCAGACAACCCCTCCACCCATGGCAGCCGGCAGAGAACCCCTCACTCCATGGTGCCCAGGAGAGAACCCCTTACCCCATGGTGGCTGGCAGGCTGAGACTCCTCCCTCCATGGTGGCTGGCAAGCGTCAGAGAACCCCTTCCTCCATGGTGGCTGGCAGGCGGAGAACCCCTCACCCCATGGCGAGCGGAGACCCCTTCACCCCATGGCAGCGGCTGGTGGAGAACCCCTCACCCCATGGCAGCCAGCGAGCAGACACCCCTCACTCCATGGCGGGCAGAGAACCTCTCACTGGATGGCGACCATCAGAGAACCCCTCACTGCATGGCGGCCGGCTGAGACCCCCTCACTGCATGTCGGACTAAGACCCCCTCACTGCACGGCGGCCGGCTGAGACCCCCTCACTGCATGTCGGACTAAGAAACCCTCACTGCACGGCGGCCGGCTGAAACCCCCTCACTGCATGTCGGACTGAAACCCCCTCACTGCACGGCGGCCGGCTGAGATCCCCTCACTGCATGTCGGACTAAGACCCCCTCACTCGAGGGCGACCGTCAGAGAACCCCTCACTCGAGGGCGACCGTCAGAGAACCCCCCACTCGATGGCGACCGTCAGGGAACCCCCCACTCGATGGCGACCGTCAGGGAACCCCTCACTCAATGGCGACCGTCAGGGAACCCCTCACTCGATGGCGACCGTCAGAGAACCCCTAATTCGATGGCAGCCGGCAGAGAACCCCTCCACCCATGGCAGCCGGCAGAGAACCCCTCCACCCATGGCAGCCGGCAGAGAACCCCTCCACCCATGGCAGCCGGCAGAGAACCCCTCCACCCATGGCAGCCGGCAGAGAACCCCTCCACCCATGGCAGCCGGCAGAGAACCCCTCACTCCATGGTGCCCGGAAGAGAACCCCTTACCCCATGGTGGCTGGCAGGCTGAGACTCCTTCCTCCATGGTGGCTGGCAGGCGGAGAACCCCTCACCCCATGGCGAGCGGAGACCCCTTCACCCCATGGCAGAGGCTGGTGGAGAACCCCTCACCCCATGGCAGCCAGCGAGCGGAGACCCCTCACTCGATGGCGGGCAGAGAACCTCTCACTCGATGGCGACCGTCAGAGAACCCCTCACTCGAGGGCGACCGTCAGAGAACCCCTCACTCGAGGGCGACCGTCAGAGAACCCCTCACTCGAGGGCGACCGTCAGAGAACCCCTCACTCGAGGGCGACCGTCAGAGAACCCCTCACTCGAGGGCGACCGTCAGAGAACCCCTCACTCGAGGGCGACCGTCAGAGAACCCCTCACTCGAGGGCGACCGTCAGAGAACCCCTCACTCGAGGGCGACCGTCAGAGAACCCCTCACTCGAGGGCGACCGTCAGAGAACCCCTCACTCGAGGGCGACCGTCAGACAACCCCTCACTCGAGGGCGACCGCCAGCGAACCCCTCACTCGAGGGCGACCGCCAGCGAACCCCTCACTCGATGGCGACCGCCAGCGAACCCCTCACTCGATGGCGACCGCCAGCGAACCCCTCACTCGATGGCGACCGCCAGCGACCCCCTCACTCGATGGCGACCGCCAGCGACCCCCTCAATCGATGGCGACCGCCAGCGACCCCCTCACTCGATGGCGACCGCCAGCGACCCCCTCACTCGATGGCGACCGCCAGCGACCCCCTCACTCGAGGGCGACCGTCAGGGAACCCCTCACTCGATGGCGACCGTCAGGGAACCCCTCACTCGATGGCGACCGTCAGGGAACCCCTCACTCGATGGCGGCCGTCAGGGAACCCCTCACTCGATGGCGGCCGTCAGGGAACCCCATCACTCGATGGCGACCGTCAGGGAACCTCTCACTCGATGGCTTCAGGCGGAGTTCCCCTTTACCCATGGCAGCCGGCAGAGAACCCCTCCACCCATGGCAGCCGGCAGAGAACCCCTCACCCCATGGTGCCCGGAAGAGAACCCCTTACCCCATGGTGGCTGGCAGGCGGAGACTCCTCCCTCTATGGTGGCTGGCAAGCGAAGACCCCTTCCTCCATGGCAGTGGCTGGTGGAGAACCCCTCACCCCGTGGCAGCCAGCGAGCGGAGACCCCTCACTCCATGGCGGGCAGAGAACCTCTCACTGGATGGCGACCATCAGAGAACCCCCCACTCGATGGCGACCGTCAGGGAACCCCTCACTCGATGGCGACCGTCAGGGAACCCCTCACTCGATGGCGACCGTCAGAGAACCCCTAATTCGATGGCAGCCGGCAGAGAACCCCTCCACCCATGGCAGCCGGCAGAGAACCCCTCCACCCATGGCAGCCGGCAGAGAACCCCTCCACCCATGGCAGCCGGCAGAGAACCCCTCACTCCATGGTGCCCGGAAGAGAACCCCTTACCCCATGGTGGCTGGCAGGCTGAGACTCCTCCCTCCATGGTGGCTGGCAAGCGTCAGAGAACCCCTTCCTCCATGGTGGCTGGCAGGCGGAGAACCCCTCACCCCATGGCGAGCGGAGACCCCTTCACCCCATGGCAGAGGCTGGTGGAGAACCCCTCACCCCATGGCAGCCAGCGAGCGGAGACCCCTCACTCGATGGCGGGCAGAGAACCTCTCACTCGATGGCGACCGTCAGAGAACCCCTCACTCGATGGCGACCGTCAGAGAACCCCTCACTCGATGGCGACCGTCAGAGAACCCCTCACTCGAGGGCGACCGTCAGAGAACCCCTCACTCGAGGGCGACCGTCAGAGAACCCCTCACTCGAGGGCGACCGTCAGAGAACCCCTCACTCGAGGGCGACCGTCAGAGAACCCCTCACTCGAGGGCGACCGTCAGAGAACCCCTCACTCGAGGGCGACCGTCAGAGAACCCCTCACTCGAGGGCGACCGTCAGAGAACCCCTCACTCGAGGGCGACCGTCAGAGAACCCCTCACTCGAGGGCGACCGTCAGAGAACCCCTCACTCGAGGGCGACCGTCAGAGAACCCCTCACTCGAGGGCGACCGTCAGAGAACCCCTCACTCGAGGGCGACCGTCAGAACCCCTCACTCGAGGGCGACCGTCAGAGAACCCCTCACTCGAGGGCGACCGCCAGCGAACCCCTCACTCGAGGGCGACCGCCAGCGAACCCCTCACTCGATGGCGACCGCCAGCGACCCCCTCACTCGATGGCGACCGCCAGCGAACCCCTCAATCGATGGCGACCGCCAGCGAACCCCTCACTCGATGGCGACCGCCAGCGACCCCCTCACTCGAGGGCGACCGTCAGGGAACCCCTCACTCGAGGGCGACCGTCAGGGAACCCCTCACTCCATGGCGACCGTCAGGGAACCCCTCACTCGATGGCGGCCGTCAGGGAACCCCTCACTCGATGGCGGCCGTCAGGGAACCCCTCACTCGATGGCGGCCGTCAGGGAACCCCATCACTCGATGGCGACCGTCAGGGAACCTCTCACTCGATGGCTTCAGGCGGAGTTCCCCTTTACCCATGGCAGCCGGCAGAGAACCCCTCCACCCATGGCAGCCGGCAGAGAACCCCTCACCCCATGGTGCCCGGAAGAGAACCCCTTACCCCATGGTGGCTGGCAGGCGGAGACTCCTCCCTCTATGGTGGCTGGCAAGCGAAGACCCCTTCCTCCATGGCAGTGGCTGGTGGAGAACCCCTCACCCCGTGGCAGCCAGCGAGCGGAGACCCCTCACTCCATGGCGGGCAGAGAACCTCTCACTGGATGGCGACCATCAGAGAACCCCTCACTGGATGGCGACCGTCAGAGAACCCCTCACTCGAGGGCGACCGTCAGAGAACCCCTCACTCGAGGGCGACCGTCAGGGAACCCCTCACTCGATGGCGACCGTCAGGGAACCCCTCACTCGAGGGCGACCGTCAAGGAACCCCTCACTCGAGGGCGACCGTCAGGGAACCCCTCACTCGAGGGCGACCGTCAGGGAACCCCTCACTCGAGGGCGACCGTTAGGGAACCCCTCACTCGAGGGCGACCGTCAGGAAAACCCTCACTCGAGGGCGACCGTCAGGAAAACCCTCACTCGAGGGCGACCGTCAGGGAACCCCTCACTCGAGGGCGACCGTCAGGGAACCCCTCACTCGAGAGCGACCGTCAGGGAACCCCTCACTCGAGAGCGACCGTCAGGGAACCCCTCACTCGAGGGCGACCGTCAGGGAACCCCTCACTCGAGGGCGACCGTCAGGAAAACCCTCACTCGAGGGCGACCGTCAGGAAAACCCTCACTCGAGGGCGACCGTCAGGAAAACCCTCACTCGAGGGCGACCGTCAGAGAACCCCTCACTCGAGGGCGACCGTCAGGGAACCCCTCACTCGAGGGCGACCGTCAGGGAACCCCTCACTCGAGGGCGACCGTCAGGGAACCCCTCACTCGAGGGCGACCGTCAGGGAACCCCTCACTCGAGGGCGACCGTCAGGAAAACCCTCACTCGAGGGCGACCGTCAGGGAACCCTTCACTCGAGAGCGACCGTCAGGAAAACCCTCACTCGAGGGCGACCGTCAGGGAACCCTTCACTCGAGGGCGACCGTCAGGGAACCCCTCACTCGAGGGCGACCGTCAGGGAACCCCTCACTCGAGGGCGACCGTCAGGGATCGAGGGCGACCGTCAGAGGACCCCCCCACGCGAGGGCGACCGTCAGAGGACCCCCCCACGCGAGGGCGACCGTCAGAGGACCCCCCCACGCGAGGGCGGCCGTCAGAGGACCCCCCCACGCGAGGGCGGCCGTCAGAGGACCCCCCCACGCGAGGGCGGCCGTCAGAGGACCCCCCCACGCGAAGGCGGCCGTCAGAGGACCCCCCCACGCGAAGGCGGCCGTCAGAGGAACCCCCCCCCCCACGCGAGGGCGGCCGTCAGAGGACCCCCCCCCCCCACGCGAGGGCGGCCGTCAGAGGACCCCCCCCCCCCCCCACGCGAGGGCGGCCGTCAGAGGACCCCTCATTCGATGGCATCAGGGGGAGTGCCCTCCACCCATGGCAGCCGGCAGAGAACCCCTTCACCCATGGCAGCCGGCAGAGAACCCCTCCACCCATGGCAGCCGGCAGAGAACCCCTCCACCCATGGCAGCCGGCAGAGAACCCCTCACCCCATGGTGCCCGGAAGAGAACCCCTCACCCCATGGTGGCTGGCAAGCGGAGACTCCTCCCTCCATGGTGGCTGGCAAGCGAAGACCCTTTCCTCCATGGTGGCTGGCAAGCGGAGAACCCCTCACCCCATGGCGAGCGGAGACCCCTTCACCCCATGGCAGAGGCTGGTTGAGAACCCCTCACCCCATGGCAGCCGTCAGACAACCTTTCACCTAATGGCGACCGAAAGAGAACCCCTCACCCCATTTTGCCCTGCAGAGAACCCCTCCCTCCATGGTGGCTGACAGGTGGAGACCCCTCCCTCCATATGGTGGCTGACAAGTGAAGACCCCTCCCTCCATGGTGGCTGGCAGGCGAAGACCCCTCCCTCTATGGTGGCTGACAAGTGAAGACCCCTCCCTCCATGGTGGCTGGCAGGTGGAGACCCCTCCCTCTATGGTGGCTGACAGGCGGAGACCCCTCCCTCTATGGTGGCTGACAAGCGGAGACCCCTCCCTCCATGGTGGCTGGCAGGCGGAGACCCCTCCCTCCATGATGGCTGGCAGGCGGAGACCCCTCCCTCCATGGTGGCTGGCAGGCAGAGAACCCCTCCCTCCATGGTGGCTGGCAGGCAGAGAACCCCTCCCTCCATGGTGGCTGGCAGGCAGAGAACCCCTCACTCCATGGTGGCTGGCAGGCGAAGACCCCTCCCTCCATGGTGGCTGGCAGGTGCTGGGGCTCCATGTCTCCTGCTGTGGTTACTGGGGTGACTCTACGGTGTCCCCCCCAGTGCTGGGGCTCCATGTCTCCTGCTGTGGTTACCGGGATCACTCCATGGTGGCCCCCCTGGTGCTGGGGCTCTATGTCTCCTGCTGTGGTTACTAGAGTCACTCCATGGTTATGTCCCCGTGCCACCTCTCCCAGAATACCGTGGCAGAGTCCTGCGCCAGCACTCCCGGTAGGTTGTCAGGTAAAGCCACAGTTAGCTACACGATCCATCAGAGGTCGCTGCCGCGGGTATGTGAAATTTCAGGAGGGTTATTCACGGGAGCGGCTGGAATACCAGGACAGCAGGAGGTCCGCCAGAACAGGAGTTGCTCCTGAGCGCCTCTCTGTTCCGGAGTCCCTGGGGGACCGCGCTCTATAACATCCCCATGTCTAATAGAGCATACAAACAGGTCTTGCCCCTTTTGGGGTTTCCATAGACAGGTTTTTTTTTCCTGCCTTCTTATGGGTGAAAATAAACAGAAAAATCGCAAATGTTTTTTAGATGAGGTCTACATTTTTTTGGCATTTTTTTTTTTGGTCGTCTTTCTTATTCATACACGCATTTTTTCTTTGAGCTTTTTTTTCGTATAGAGAGGCCTATGGAAAAATGCCACCAAAATGTCATACACTGCATGCTGCAGTATACAAAAACACCATGGACCCAAAACTGCATCAAAAGTGAGAAAAACATATAGCAGATATTGATTGCCCTGTCCTCTGGTTGTTTACTGCTTGTTGCCATAGAAACACCCCTTCATAAATAACAGAGGAGGCCAGCGCTTGTGCACTTCTTTCATCCAAGGCCGGGCTCACACGAGCGGATTTCAATTGTCGATTCCACAACTTTCCACGGTAAAACGCGGGCATTGAAAGGCATGCGCTCCTTCGCACTCGCACATACAAATTCCATGTTCCGTGAACAGAAGCAAATCGGAAGCATGCTGTTTTACGTGCGGGCAGCCTCCATTGATGTTTTTTGGATACAGAAATGCTGCAGAATTTGCTCTGTCTTTTTTTAAACCGCCCCGTACATTTTATTACGATAGGGGTAAAATCATATGATGTGATATTCCCAGGGTCAAAGTGGCAAAAAAGGGTGTGGCTAGGGGGCGGGGATTATCTGGTTAACGTTAAGCTTAAGGCCACTCTCACACAAGGGTTTGGCAAAGCACTGCGATTTTACTTTTGTTTTCGGAGTAAGCAATGGGAGCATTGTGCTGCGATTACCACGGTATTCAAAATGCGGTAATCACGGGAAAAAACAGTTGTGTGAGAGTGGCCTAACTGGATAAACCAGCATCAAAACAGGTCTGGGGGCGCATGATGAGAACATTGTTCTTCCTCTTTACAAGTCACTGGTCAGACCACACATGGAATATTGTGGACAGTTTGGGGCACCGGCACTCAAGAAGGACATATCAGAGCTTGAGCGGGTACAAAGGGGGCAACTAAAGTAATAAATGGGTTTTTCGTTTAGAAAAAGACGGCTAAGGTGGACCTAATACTTATGTATAAATATATCATGAGATAATACAGAGATCTTCCCAGCATCTATTATTCCCAGGACTGTAACAGTAACAATAGGGCACCCTCTGTTTCTACACATAGAAGGGGACTTTTAGAATGGTAGAGCTGGAAGTGGCCTCCAGGGTCATCAGGTCCAACCCCCTGCTCAGTGCAGGATCACTAAATCATCCCAGACAGATGTCTGTCCAGCCTCTGAAGACTTCCATTGAAGGAGAACTCCCCACCTCCTGTGGTAACCTGTCCCACTCATTGATCCCTCTCACTGTCTAATATCTAATCTGTGTCTCCTTCCTTTCAGTTTCATCCCATTGCTTCTAGTCTTTCCTTGTGCAGATGAGATTAGGGCTGATCCCTCTGCACTGTGACAGCCCTTCAGATATTTGTAGGCAGCTATTAAGTCTCCTCTCAGCCTTCTCTTCTGCAAGCTAAATATTCCCAGATCCTTTACCCGTTCCTCATAGGACATGATTTGCAGATCGCTCACCATCTTGGTAACTCTTCTCTGAACTTGCTCCAGTTTGTAGATGACTTTTTTTAAAGTGGGGTGCCCTGAAGTGGACACAGTATTCCAGATGAGTGGATAACCTAGTTGAGGAGGTCTGGAATCAGGGGTAAAGAGTACTGACTTTTGACGGTTATCCTATTCAAAGCTCTATAATCAACACAGGGCCAAAGGTCACCATGCTTCTTTTCCACGAAAAATAACCCTACCCCTGCGGGCGATTCGGAAGGACGTATATGCCCCTTGGCAAGACTCGGTAATAAACTCCTCACGTTCTGGGACTGTTACATTATATTCCCCCCCCCCCCCCCTTGGGGATCTTGCTCCCGGGAATGAGATCGATCTTGCAATCCCATTCACGGTGCGGAGGTAACATCTCAGAAAGTTGTTTCAAAAACACGTCAGCAAAATCCTCTAAATATGGAGGTAATCCCTGGATATTACACTCAGTTGAATGCACCTGGACAGAAACCAAATGCTCACTGCACTCCTGCTCCCATTGCACTAGTTCAGAGGTGGACCAATCAATCTGGGGATTGTGAAGCCGGAGCCAGGGTAACCCAAGGACTAAATCAACAGAAAGACTCTCCATCACCAGAAAAGAACACACCTCTGAATGTAGCGCCCCAACAGAAAAATTTAGTTCAGGAGTCCTCTTACTGATTAACCCCGCTGACAACGGCATGGAATCAATATCTGAGACTCGAATGGGAGGGTTCAAAGGCAACAGACATGGACTTGACAAATTCATAATTAATAAAGTTTGCGGCCGTCCCCGAATCAATGAAGGCCCGACCATTGATGTGATGAGCATTATAAAAATGGAAAATGGCACAAAAATCTGACAAGGGCCATGAAAAAGGCATCTACCGATTGGCGGGAGCACAGGTCGGGGGGTAGTGAAAATGCCCAGTCACCCCTCAAACGAGAAATAACTATGCCCACCCTCTGCTATTTAGAACCCGAGTGTTGACGTAATTCAAAATATAAACCTGCATGCTTCCCAGAACAAGAAAAACGCCCTACGGTCACCAGGAAACATGTCAGGCAGAGAGACCTTAGGCTCGACCCCTGACCCCGGGGCTGCTGCAGTTGCGACCTACGCAACTTTGGCCAAATGCTCCTGTAGCTGGAGCCAAGTGGACAGGTCTTGTACCAACCCTGTCAAGACCTGAACTTGGTTGGAAAGAGCCGCAACAGCCTCCATATCTGGGGGTCAAACGCGGAGATCGAAGCAGATACCCAGCAACAATATGTGCCAGTGTTTCTGTTAGGCTAACAGGGACAGATGGCCAGGGGATCCCTACGCCAGCCCTCTCCCGTGTCCCTTCCTACTTGCCCTAAAGTAAATAAAAATGTGTAAAAAGTTAGTAATTCAGCTGCCCTGATGGATCGGATCCATCAGGGCAGCTGAAAATACTCACCCAGCTTGTCCGCGGTGTCCCCCAAAGATCGGGTCCTCCCGAACCCGCCGCCGGCCTTCTGCGCATGTGCGCCAGACAATGACGTCAGCCCGGGAGCCCCCGCCAAATTTGAAATCTCCTGGCTCCTGAAGGTAGCCAGGAACCAGGAGCTGTGAGCGGTCCCCGGGCACGCGATCAATTGGATAGCGGCGATCGCGAAAAAGTTAAAAAAAAGTTTTAAAAAAAGGCAGTTTTACCTCCCCTCATGGATCGGATCCCTGTGGGGAGGTGAAAATACTCACCTAAATCCTCCCCGATGTCCCCATCTGCGCATGGCGCGTGCACAGAGGGGCTCGAGCCCCGGGAAATTTAAAATCCCTCTGCTCCTGGCTGCCATCTGTAGCCAGGAGCAGAGAGATTTCACCGGAGACATGATCACTGCTATCCAATGGATAGCAGTGATCATGTAAAGTAAAAAAAAGTGTAAAAAGTGAAAAAAAAAGTGTAAAAAGTAAAAAAAAATTGTTTAAAAAGCTTGCGTTTCATCTCCCCCCATGGATCATATCCATGAGGGAGGATGAAATGATGTACCTAAGGCCCGCGGATTTATCCGCGGACCTTACCACAGCTTCTGCGCACGCGCCCGTCGCCAAAATGGCAGGAGCATGCGCAAAAGCCGTGGATTGCCAGGATAATTTAAAATCTCCCCGCTCCTGGCTACAAAAGTTAGCCGAGAGCCTGGAGATTTCACGGGGGGCCGCGGTGAGCGGTTCCTCGTCACGTGTTCACCGTTATCCAATGGATAATGGCGATCATGTGAAAGTAAAAAACAAGTGAAGTTTCATCTCCCCTCACCGATGCAAACTTTTTTACCGGAGGCCTCCGTATTTGCACCCCAACGCGATCTTCCTATGTGAACTTTCCCGGATTCTGCACATGCGACCGCCGGCAAAACACCGGACACATGTGCAGGAGTCGGGGAGCCCAGGAAACTTAAAATCTACTTAGTCCCAGCGACCAATGGTCGCCGAGAGCCTGGAGCAGTGACCTTGTTAAGCGGTCCCCGGTCACATGAAAAAAAGGTAGCAATCTACTTTTGGCCGGTCTCACATGACCGGATAGGAGTTACAGATTCCGCATGCGTCTGATCCACGGTAATACGCAGATCAATCGCATTGGATTACACAATTCCGCTCACATTAGCGGGTCGGAATTGCGTAATCCACTCGCAGAAAAGAGAACGCAGCAGGTTCTATTTTACCGCGGATAACCGCAACATAGAGCCTATTGTGCTCCATGGTCGCGGATATACCCGCTGCCCATATGCAACTACGTTGTATACGGGCTGCGGTTACCCGCGTCATCGCTAAGCGACGGTGCGGGAACTACAAGCAAAAAAAGTACTGCGCATGACCGCCTGTGTGAGTAGGCAGTTATGCGCAGTACATTACGCGGCCGTAAGTAGGGTCACAGCCGGGCTCACAGCTGGGATCCGCTGCGGGCCTCCGCAAGGGGATTCCACCTACGGCTGCATGAGACCGGTGTTATTCAGACCGCTACCTGTAATACGTATTTTACAAGAAGCCCCGGGAACGTTCGCCTTCCTGCAGTTCCAGGAACACCTTGTTGAGCGTCTTCTTTGTGAGACCGCCGCACCTCATCAAGCTTACGGAGACTCACAGAGCGCCACTTTTTATACCCCATACCCGCCACTGAGGTCACTAAATACCCCCAAAAAGCATGAGAGGAGGGGGGATACACGGTTTTATTGCCCATGTACCCATCCCAACCAGCCTCCGTAATTACCCCTGTCTTCGGAAATACCACACAGTTCACATTATTACTTTTATGTAAGATTTGGGGAACGCCGAAAAGGGTGCAGGGGGGGGGGGGGTATTTTTAGGGAGTCAATTTTTATTCCATACAAAGCAACAATGGGGCCTGGGATTTATTCAGTTGTGCCCTGCAATCCAACAGGTGTTCCCTTCATTACAGGCCTTGCCATGTGTCCTTTAAGTAGATTAGGGCCACAAAGTGTATGTTTTTGAACACGAGACAAACGGGGGTATCCATTTTGGGGTGAATGTCTTCATTCCTATGTACACTGTACCAAAAAACCAGTTTTTAAATTGACAAAATTGCCAAAAAAATGAAAATCGTAATTTTTTTCCTTCTGCTTTGGTTAGATTCATTCAAATACTGTGGGGTCAAAATATGCAGTACACCCCTAGATGAATTCATTAAGGGGTCTAGTTTTTAAAATGGGGTCCTTTGAGGGGGTTCTTTATCGTTTTGGCCGCTCAATGACTCTACAAGTGGGCAATGAGGCCTGGAATTTAGTCTGTTGTACCCTGAAATCCAACGGGTGCTCCTTCCATTATAGGCCTAGCCATGTGTCCTTTAAGTAGATTAGGGCCACAAGGGGTATGGCTTTGAACACGGGACAAACAGGGGTATCCATTTTGGGGTGAAAGTCTTCATTCCTATGTGTGTGCTGTACAAAAAGAACTGTTTTTAAATTGATACAACTGCCAAAAAAATGAAAATTGTAATTTTTTCCTACTGCTTTGCTTAGATTTATTCAAAAATTGTAGGGTAAAAATACACAGTACACCCCTAGATGAATTCGTTAAGGGATTTAGTTTTCAAAATGGGGTCATTTGTGGGGGTTCTCTGTAGTTTTGGCCGCTCAAGGGCTCTACAAAAGTGCTATGGGGCCTAAAACACCTTCAAGCAAAATTTATGTTCTGAAAGACACCGACTACTCCTTTCATTTTGGGTCCCGTTGTGCATCCACACATAAAATTAGGGCCACAATGGGTATGTCTCTGAACATGGGACAAACAGGGGTATCCATTTTGGGGTGCAAGTCTTCATTCATGTGTGTGCTGTACAAAAAAAGCAGTTTTTAAAACGACAGAATTGCCAAAAAATTAAAATCAAATTTTTTTCCTTTTGCTTTGCTTGAATTCATTCAAAAACTGCGTGGTCAAAATGGCCAGTACACCCCTAGATAAATTCGTTAAGGGGTCTAGTTTTCGAAATGGGGTCACTTGTCTGGGTTCTCATTGGTTTTGGCCGCTCAAGAGCTCTACAAAAGTGCTATGGGGCCTAAAACACCTTCAAGCAAAATTTATGTTCTGAAAGACACCGACTACTCCTTTCATTTTGGGTCCCGTTGTGGACTCAGATATAAGATTAGGGCCACAATGGGTATGTTTCTGAACACAAAGGCAAACAGGGGGATCCATTTTGGGGTGTAAATCCTCATTCTCATGGGCACTATAGGAAAAAAATATGTCTTTAAAATGACATATTTGCAAAAATATGAAATTTTATTTTTTCTCCTCTAAATTGAATTAATTCCTGAAAAAAACTGGTGGGGTTAAAATACTCATGACACCCCTCAGTGAATACATTAAGGGGTGTAGTGTTTAAAATGGGGTCATTTGTGGGGGTATCTACCATTCTGACACTCATGAGCCGTTGCAAACTTGGCTTGGTGCAGGAAAACAAAGTGTTCCTCAAAATGCTGAAAAGTAATGTTAAATTTGTACGTACTATAAATGGTTAAAAAAAAACACAAAAGTTTTTCAAGTGTGCATTCAGAATAAAGTAAACAGATGGAAATATATATCTTATCAAAAATGTGTACAGTATGTTTGCACATATTTGAGATATTACAATTGAAAATGTGAAAAAAATGACAATTTTTTCAAAATTTTTCCAATATTGGTACTTTAATAAATATACACAAATTATATCAGTCTTCAAAATGACGTACAACATGTGGCGAAAAAACAGTGTCAGATTCACTTGGATATGCAAAACCTTTACGGAGTTATGCTACGTTGAACGACATGTCAGATTTCCAAAATTTGGCTCCGTCACTAAGGCGCAAACAGGCTTCGTCACTAAGGGGTTAAGCAAGATCACCATAAAAAAATCAGTGCTTGCTCCCTCTGATCCCTGATCTGTTGAATCAGGTGGTGGGAGCACGCTGGTTCTCTAAGCTTGACCTTCGGGGGGTTTATAATCTTATACGTATTAAGTCTGGTGATGAATGGAAGACCGCATTCAACACCCCATTGGGGCACTTCGTGTGTCTGGTTATGCCCTTCGGGTTATGCAAATTATGTGGTTTTTCAGGGATTTATGAACACAGTCTTCCACAATTATCTAGGGGTTTTTATGGTTGTCTATTTGGACGACATTTTGGTGTACTCGTCGGATTGGGACACGCATGTCAGACATCTCCATTTAGTGTTGGAGCGGCTACGGGAGTAACAATTGTATGTTAAATTGGAGAAGTGCTCATTTGGAGTTAAACGGGTGTCATTCCTTGGGTATATCGTTACTCCAACGTATGTGTGTATGGAGTCAGACAAGGTTGCGGCAATCGCACAATGGGCTAAACCACATAATTTGAAGGCTCTTCAGAGCTTTCTTGGGTTTGCCAACTTTTACAGAAAATTTATCAGAAATTTTTCAGTGATTGCACAACTGCTGACCAATCTCACAAAAAAAGAGCGGACGTGACGTTGTGGTCTCCAGAAGCTTCAGAGGCATTTAAGCAATTTAAGAGGGCTTTTTCAACCGCGCCAGTGCTTGCTCAGCCGGACCCTCAGAAGCCCTTTTTCGTGGAGGTAGACGCTTCTGAGGTTGGGGTGGGGGCAGTCCTCTCCCAGGTATTGGTGCGCCATTCAGGGTATAGTCCGTGCGCCTTCTTTTCCCGTAAATTCAGTAGCGCTGAGCGCAACTACGATGTTAGGAACAGGGAATTGTTGGCAATAAAATGGGCATTTGAGGAATGGCTCCATCTTCTGGAGGGGGCTCAACACCAGCTGACAGTCTTCACCGATCACAAGAACTTAGTAAATCTTGAGATTGCTAAGCGTCTCAATGCGTGGCAAGCCAGGTGGGCGCTTTTCTTCTCGAGATTCAATTTTACAGTCACGTACCTGCCGGGAGATAAAAATGTGAAAGCTGACGCCCTCTTCCGCAGTTTTGGGACTGCTGAGGTTAAGGACTCTTCTCCGGAAGGCATCCTCCCGCCCGGTGTCGTGGTGGCAGCCCTGACACGGAACCCCCCGGCTCCGTGTGGTTATTTGTACCGATGTCTCCGCTGTTGTTGGTTCTAGAAGAGTCTCATTCCTCCATTTTTGCAGGGCATCCAGGGATCCAGGGGACTCTTGAGCTATGTTCCCGATTCTACTGGTGGCCCGGCCTGGCACAGGAGGTCCGGGAGTTCGTTAATTGGTGTTCAGCTTATGCACGTGGTAAGAGTTGCCGTAAGAGCCCTGAGGGACTGTTAATGCCGCTGTCAGTACCTGGTAGTCCATGGTCGCACGTGTCCATGGATTTTGTCACTGACCTGCCTCTGTCACAAGCTTGTTCCACCATTTTGGTACCTGTTGACAGGTTCTCGAAAATGGCCCATTTTGTTGCTTTGGAAAAATTACCGTCTGCCGCTACATTAGTGAAGATTTTCATTAGAGAGATTATAAGATTGCATGGAATACCGGTCAATATAGTTTTGGATTGGGGGGTGCAATTCGTGGCCCAATTTTGGAGGGCCTTCTGTAAAAACTTGGGAACATCTGTCTTTCTCATCAGCGTTTCATCCGCAGACAAATGGGCAAACAGAACATAAAAATCAAGACCTAGTACAATACTTGTGTCTTTTTGTGGGCGATAGGGTCAGTCGGTGGCTAAAGCACCCAAAAAAATAAATCTGCATAAATGTCCTTACGGCAACTCATAATGTGACTCAGCAGGGTGTATGGCCTCATTTTGGCCGCCTGCACACAAGTGGATTTTTGCTGCGAAATCTGCAGATCCACATGCTATAGAAAAATGCTTTTTCCTGCACACTTGTGGAAACCAATTGCAGTTTCCACAAGAGGAGGAAAAATAGCAAAATGGTCTATTTTTGCATGAATTCTGCATGGACGGCTTCCATTGAAGTTAATGGATGCCATTTGACCTACGGCCCATCGGTGATTAACATTACGGACAGGTCGAAGACTCCATGTCATTACCTAGCATGAGACACCGGATATCTTCTGGGTGTGGACTCATGAGCCCGCTGCATACATGCCAGCTGTTCGGGGTTTGTGCAGTTAGGACATATATAGCCGTGTGTATAGCATGAGAGGGTTACATTTAACAAGACAAGATTAGCAGACTCTCCTACTGTACCATCCAACATATGGACACAATAGTCCCGAATGTTATAGATGTACAAGGGGATTCCCAGCGACCAGGATCACCGACCCTTCTGAAGTAATCAGTGATATAACATGTAATATTGTTACACTCAAGAAAGACGTCCAGAACCTCTTATACTCTTATCAAATTCTCCATCACCACGTCCTCAAGCAGACAGTTCCACAGTCTCACTGCTCTTACAGTAAAGAACCCCCTTCTGTGTTGGTGTAGAAATTTTCCTTCCTCTAGACCAGAGGTTCCAAAATTTTTTTGGCCCGTAGACCACTTGCCAATTTTTTGTTTTCCACAGACCCCCTGCTTGCCCAATATTGAATTTTGCTTAATTTATTAGTCAGATGGGTTTTCCAGGCTGACACGGCGCTGCTCACTTAGATGGGGGGTTTTTGCATAGAGTGGACTATTGTAAAAAACAAAAACATACAATTTCTATTCAGATCTTTATTGAAAAGACACAAAATGCAAGTAAATTTGGATTAGGGATGAAACAAATCAGAAGCTAGTAAGAGTCTTGCATAAAGTTATACTCAAATAACGCTGTTAATGGGAGGGACGAGCCGGACGCTCTGATAGCGATTGTTCAATATTTGGCTTCACATTAGGGAGGTTTAGTATCAAATCTCCACAGCCAGTGATTTGCAATCGATTTCTTTTTTTCGTAAGAAGATTGGCGCCGCGCTAAAACCCCTTTCCACAAGGTGTGAAGATGGAAAAGCTATCAAAAACTTTCTTGCGATGCTCCATAATGCAGGATAAGCAGCAGGTATACTTCCTGAAGCCAGAACTGCTGATCCCCCTTTCTGAATTACACCTTAACTTCTTTGTTAGTGCTTATTCCGATCAGTTCTTCTTGTAATATGATATCTGTATTAATCGATAATAAACTGTGGTATTTCCAAAGTAAAAACATCCTCAAACCTGGTTTTCAAGTCTGTGTTGAGGACACTTATATGTTGAACGCAGGCCAAACCTCATCATCCGGGACGTTTGTCAATGACAAGTTGGGGAACTGGGAAAATTCACGCCTTCCAAAGTTTTTCTTTAATAGATTAATTCTGCCAAGAAAAGCTGCAATGATGGATTTTAAAGAAAGACAGTCCCCTGAAGCTGCAAGTCAACCCTTACATTTAGCAAGTACATTTGATAAATAAACAATGTCTGTTTTCAATTTGATTACATTTTCTTTCACACTGGGACCTGTATCATCCAAAAACTCTAAAACGGTCTCAAAAAGTGATTAAAAAAAAACCTGTCAAACATAAGCCTTTGGAATGTCAGCATACTACAGTGTGACGGAGTAATCGACAAAAGCCGGCGTACTGCAGTGTGACTGAGTAATCGACGAAAGCCGGCGTACTGCAGTGTGACTGAGTAATCGACGAAAGCCGGCGTACTGCAGTGTGATGGAGTAATCGACGAAAGCCGGCATACTGCAGTGTGACGGAGTAATCGATGAAAGCCGGCGTACTGCAGTGTGACTGAGTAATCGATGAAAGCCGGCGTACTGCAGTGTGACTGAGTAATCGATGAAAGCCGGCGTACTGCAGTGTGACGGAGTAATCGATGAAAGCCGGCGTACTGCAGTGTGACTGAGTAATCGACAAAAGCCGGTGTACTGCAGTGTGACTGAGTAATCGACAAAAGCCGGTGTACTGCAGTGTGACGGAGTAATCGACAAAAGCCGGCGTACTGCAGTGTGATGGAGTAATCGATGAAAGCCGGCATACTGCAGTGTGACTGAGTAATCGACGAAAGCCGGCGTACTGCAGTGTGACTGAGTAATCGACGAAAGCCGGCGTACTGCAGTGTGACGGACTAATCGACAAAAGCCGGCGTACTGCAGTGTGACGGACTAATCGACAAAAGCCGGCGTACTGCAGTGTGACTGAGTAATCAACGAAAGCCGGCGTACTGCAGTGTGACTGAGTAATCAACAAAAGCCAGCGTACTGCAGTGTGACAGAGTAATCGACAAAAGCCGGCGTACTGCAGTGTGACTGAGTAATCGACGAAAGCCGGCGTACTGCAGTGTGACTGAGTAATCAACAAAAGCCGGCGTACTGCAGTGTGACGGAGTAATCGATGAAAGCCGGTGTATTGCAGTGTGGCGGAATAATCAATGATAGCCGGCGTAGTGCAGTGTGACGGAGTAATCGATGAAAGTCAGCGTTATTTTCTTCACCCAACTGCACAGATAACCTAGAATTCAAGGCGTTGTTTCCAATCTTGTTTACGGCATTAATGACGAACGGAAGAGCTTGATGCACTCTGGCGCTAAATGATGAATGATGCTGTGAGTTGCAAACACCCCGGAAACATTTTGTTTCAAATGGCTTATATAACCGCGACAGCTCCCAAATATGGCTGGTGCTGCATTGTTTCACACAGGCGATCACAATATGAGCACGAGAAAATGGTGGCAAATTCACGGCAATTTGAGTGTCATTGCTGCTTTTTCTCGCAAAAACATTATTGCCGCTTGTGCTTTTTCTTACGCTTTTTTAGTGCTCAAGTCAATAGGAGTTTCTTATGTTAAAAAGGCATTGCATGATCTGAAAATCACAAATTCGTGCTTTGTGATGCTATAAAAAGGAGGCTCCATTGGGGAAACATGGGAGACAGATAAAAAATATTGCAAAATGCAGAAAGATCGGACGTGCTGCAATTTTTTTTTTTTTTTATCCCAACATCGCATGAGCGAAAACATTGCAAATGTGAAGGAAAGCATTGAAAAATCATTGGTTTCATAATCCTGCTTTCTTACTCACTCGTGCATCGTACAATTTATTGTGAAACCGCCCTCCATGTCTGTTGTCAAAGTTCTCACAAAGAGCAGTTCTTCATGGGCTTCTTGGTCCGTAACCAAAGGAACATGTGCCAATAATAGTGCTTCACTCCCAGGTAACGCTGACTCCTCCAGTTGAATATGGAAATGGTTCATTTGCAGATAATTACGCAAGAAGCATCGTTATTCATTTCACCATAAGTCTGAACAGTTTTGTTGCTCAAAGCAATTTGCGGCTGTGGCTGGCAGAACCCGCTGCTCCCCACAGCACGAGGCTTTCCTGATTTGGCCATCAACGTGTTAACTATGCTTGATAAAGACCCATGAGATGGGTCGAAACGTCGCGGCTTATGATTTTTATGGAGGAATAAAGATTCTATTTTTTTATTCATCTGCTGCTGCCTGGACCACATATTTCATTGGGACGTTTACTTGGGTCATGAAAAAAGAAACTTTGACATTTTTGTTTTTGGATTTCAATTTAAGGCATTCAGTGTCCAAAATAGGTGAGATAACATTATCCGAGTCGGCACGATTCCGGCAATACCAAGTTTATATATATTTTTTTGCTTTGCTATTTTTGTACACTAAAAACACTTTATTTTTAAAGATTTGCTTTTGTGTTGCCACATTCGAAGGGCCATAGCATTTTTAATTTTCCCATCGACTGAGCTCTAAGAGGGTGTTACGTCTGTGCAGGCCATGGGGACAATGACCTACAGAGACACAACCCAAACACGGGCTGTTCAGTCCATTGCGTTCACCCAGAGCCAGAGACGCACCACGTTCAGGATGAATGCAAGGTTGTGTTCACACAAAGAAAGAGAATGTGCATATACAACGAAGAAACACCACACGGTAGTGCTACAACAGATAAACCAGACATGCATGAAAACGACGACTGACAAACGCCGAAACACTTACCAATAATACCGACACACATAAGCAGATGGAAATGCTAATAAATACGAGGTATTAGTTGGTAATTTGGCCAAAGTACATAAACTCACTAATCCACGACAAGGGTCCTTGTTGTCTCAAGTCCCTACTCTAACAGGACTATTGGGGTTTGTCTTGTTAGAGTAGGGACTTGAAACAACAAGGACCCTTGTCGTGGGTTAGTGAGCTTATGTACTTTATCTACAAGTAAGGTGATCATCCCAATAGGGACGGTCCCACACTGGAACCCAGAGGCCTGGATTGCCCTTCTAGATTGCAAGAGACAGGACACCATTCACACAGAAAATGGATATACCCCTGAACATGACTGTTCACACCCTAGATGTCTGGTCACCTACACAGATACTGAAAACGTCGCTGTTAACACCAACAACAGACAGAAGCCACACTCAGAACTCTCATGCATAGGGATATTAAACAATAGCTAGTGAAAGTGTCCTCACAACGAGGGGAAAGAGCGTCATACACCGAACCAATGTAAAGGGAACCGTGTCAGGCATCACCCACCTGACATAGGAGGTCTGGAGGCCGCACCTGTCAAAGGGGAAGGGAGAAAGGGGCCACATAGGATGCAGACGGGGAATACAGGTGTCCAGACCGTCCTCAGAGAAGGTTAGAGACACACTTCAGGCAAACATCATGCAAAAAACTCAGCCCTGAGTGGAAATGAAATAGAGAATGAATAATTGACTGGCACCCACTAGTAAGAGCAGCTGATATTTATATATACAGACCGGTGGTGATTGGTTGGCTGGAGAACTCCACACCCTCAGTCAGACAAATCAACCACACCTGCAGTAGTGTGCTCCTGGAAACCCATAGAACTACTGGTCCCAGGAGCACGTGACAGGAATGGCATAAATTAAATGCAGCTGTCCCACAGCAACCAACATAAATGTACAAAATGTCTTACTGAGTACTCAGCACCACATAACCCTGTTTGGTCACTTAAGCTCTTCCGAATCTGACTCAGTGCTGAAACCGGTGGGAGTCAAGTTACTTTCCCAAGAATGGATCCCAATGGATGAACACAAAGATGGACCAGGGCATGTCCAACTCATCATCTCCATGTCCTTCTCTGTGCACCCACTTTCATCCATAGCCGAAGGTGTTGGAGGACTGGTACACTGCTGCTGCAGTCCCAACATGGGCTCCGGCTTTGGGAGAACACTCCGATCAGTCCGTTCAGCAGAGGTGGTGATATTAGATGTACCCTTCAAGTAGTCTTTTTGGTTGTCCCGGAACACAAATGAGAAATTGTCATCCCCGTACTGCTGCACGAAAGATAGTAAATGTTCTGGTATAGCCCGTTGAGCTTCCATATTGTCCCAGTGAATTACAATCCTTGGTGGGTAGTGAGACCAAACAAATCCCAAATGGGTGGTAAAGGGCCAACGCCTCTAGTCTCTTCCTTCCACTGCGGCAGAGGCAGCCGCTACTGGTTCCTCATGAACAGTCACAGTACTCAGTCCTGAAGTGGTTGATAATTCCTCCAACTCCTCCACAGACAAGGCCACCCTTTGAAGCACTTCAGGCCAAGTCGCCGCACTGATCCCATGTGGGGGCAGCAACTGCTGAGGGCTCAGACTCCCCAATACTGCTTTGCAGTCTTGGAGAAAGTCCTGTGGGCAATGGGCAGGTGGAGGGCAACAGCTCCTGTATCTCCTTCTCGTACCCAAAATATCACTGGAGTCAGGCTTGTGGGTAGCCAGTTGCCTGTCTTGCATAGTCTCAGTGGCAGTTATCACCTCACAGTCTTCACCGTCCTGACTCTCCACTCCTGTCTGAACACACCACTTGTGTACTCCTGCAGAAGTCACTAACTCCACCTCTGGCCATTTCCAGACACCCTCCACATTCAACTCCGCACTTTTTGCTCTCCACCACCACCTGTGGGGAGGAAGGTGTTGTCTGGGTGCCATTTTGAGAGTCTATTTTGTCACCAAATGTTCCTGACTGTGTGAAAATGTCCAATGCCACGGCACCAAACAACAAAACACAGTCCTCCTCTAACTTATAGGGCATCTTTGACATACTTTCCTGTTGTTGGCTTTTTCTTCTTTTTTTTTTTTTGTAATCCAACACAGGAGGACAATGACAACTGACAAATCCCATTCACCTGGCAACTTGACACACCTGGCGGAGGTATCATCCTGTTCGTGACGCCTAAGTCTTGCCTGAAGCGACCGAGAGCCAGGCCTTCAGCTGGGGAGATGACAGGGTACAAGATGGCTGTGTATCATGGTGGCACTACCGTCTCCTCTCCTGAGAGCCAAAGTACAGCCCAGCTCAGCTGTTTGCAGGGGGGATAAGATATAACAGTCCTTACTACTGAGGATCAGTTCTAGATTGTCTCTGTGATGCCAGTGCCCCCAGATGAGTGACAAGTCACTTGCAGTAAATAAATGAGTCTATAACTACAAGGTCTTTCAAAACCAGAGGCACCCGCTTTTCTTTTACTCTTGATTTTCCAGTACAACATAAGTGCTTCTTGAACAAATTAGGTACCATGTTTCTTGACACGCTCACTTTCCTTGCACACCTTTTCCGACACACTGATGGACACTCTCTTGGGGCAGTCACTCCGGTCTCAAACTCTCTTTCTCCTTATCTCTTACTTTTAACCACCCTGTGCTAGCTGCGGTAAATTCTGTTCCCCCCTTGGCGATGCAGTTCAGCGGGGGAGGGTGTGGCAACCTTACTCCAACTTCTCCCTTATGTTGTGTACTCCAGTCCCTGGATGGAATACGTCTCCTTGCATGCAAGACTGGACCAAGGCTGAGCCCCGGCAGGAGTGTCAGTGCTGCTGAGCTAAACGCACACCACCTCCTCCACCGACTACATCCTACGTTCTCCTTCTCTCCCCTTTTTTTTCCTAAACTCCCCCCTAACCCCTGAAACACCAATCACATCACACACAGCAGGTCAGGAGGACAAACAGACTCCATCAAGGTTGATGACACAGACTCATATGAACTTACACATAAGAACGAACAGACCACAAATGCTGGAGGGACCCCAACTCTGAGTCACTACATTTACATGTAGCAGTCGACTTGTGTAGAACACAACATGCAGCCAATGCTGTCCCGTGAGCTGGCTGACTGCAGTCTATGAACACAGACCTACGCAGAAGTCGGGAGAGGTGAGTGCAGGAGGTTGTATTATTTTTACCTATGTAGAGCACAAATGTAAAAATATATATATGTAACATATAGGACAAGCCCTTTCAACAGGAACAATATTTGCAATGTAAATCTGTAGGCCAGAAAGTATTCCGTGTTCACCATGTAAATGTTCTGCGCTGTTTGCTCAGCTCCTGCATTCATTGTATTTTTATTTCTTGGACAATGTATTGGAACCTGGGAACAAACCATTGTTTGCTCTGCCTGCCGTGTCAGGTTGGTCCACTCAGTAATCCATAACTACGCCAATGATAGATTTACAGCCACAAAGCAAATCTGCGACAAAGTACAGAAGATGTGAAGAAGGGTTTTGAAAATGATTTGATGCAGATTTCACCCTTTGCACAAGTGGCTTGTGATGGGGTTGACAAGAAGCATTTGCTGCACACACCTCATCCTTAGGTCTTTGTACAGGAAGCAGTTTTGGGGCTTCCGTTCGCCCAGCATGGTCAGGAATAAGGTCATTCTCACACAGAAGGTTTCGAACGCCGCACCAACCGCTATAAAATGCCTTTGATTTCAATAGGGCTTCTCGTTCGAGCGTTCGAGTGCAGGGTTTCTAACACCGCGATTTTGGAACGTTGTCTGTTCTATTTTGGTGCCTTTCAGCCATTTTTAACACACCTCATCGCCCACTGCAATGATGCAATGAACGCCATTCAAAAACGCCGTAAAACGCTGCATTTAAAATGTTTTTACGCCTTTATAAGAGCAGTTTGAGACAAGGGTTTGTTAGACCTGAAGGCCTTACCTGCGGCTCGAGTCTCTCTGCCGTGGTCATGGGTAGTTCAGGCCCACCGATGCGGTTCTGCTGGCAGATTTTAAAGGAACGCCCGCTCACGCCCTTTGCTCTGGGCTTTCAACACTGCGGATAAATAACTGCGCTAATTCTACAGCTTTGATGCAAACGGCAGCGCTCTTCTTCAGTAGGTGAACCCCAGTAACCGCTTCCAACACTTTGCAGTCTCTTGTTTCAGAGATGTATGCAGTCCGGATAATGAGGATCCTGGGAAGGAGTGGGAGAGGCAGCCATACATGGTCTGCTGCCATAACTATCCTGCACCTCCGTGTCATCAGTCCTTCCGCTAGCACACAGGATAATTTAACCCCTTAGTGACGAGTCTATTTTCCCGCTTAAGGACCAAGCCATTTTTATCATTGCATTGCAAGCGCCATAATTCGTTGTTATGGCTGTACAAGAGCCATTTTTTGGGGGTGGTGGGGATTTGAAACGAGTTGCATTTTTTTATGGCAGCACTCTGGGGTTCATATAATGCGTTGTCTAACTTTTACAGAATTTTGTTTGGGAGGAGATAGAAATTCCACTATTGTTTTTGGGTTTTGTTTTTCCAGCATTTAACATTCAGTAGAAACAACTTTCTCATCTGGATCATCAAGATTACTGCGATAGATACTGAGTTTATAAAAATAATTTTTGCCACTTTTGCATAATAAATACATGTTTTTAGAGAAAAAGAATTGAATCTGCATCGCCACATTTTGAGAACCATTGCATTTTCTTTCTGTCAGCGCCTGAAGTTTAGCAGAAAGACTTGTAGTTTTTATTGATACCATTTTGAGGTCTGTGTGACTTGTGCCATTCACCATGGGTGATAAATGCCAACATATTTTCATTGTCTAGATCATTCTGAAAGCTTCTATTATATGTTGCTTTTTTGACATTTTTTTAAGGTATTTTATCCATTTAAAAAGGGTTTTTGCGTGGAAAAATGTATATTTTTTTAACTGGATTTTTTTCTTTCAATTAAACTCTATTAAACTTTTTTGGGCGCTATTTTTTAGTCCCTAAAGGGGACTTGAAGATACAATTGTTTAATTGCTAGGATAGTGCACTGCAATACTTATTTAATGCATTCTGCAAAGCCAATGAAAGCAGCCTAATAGACTATGTGAGAGGCAGGGTATAAAAGGCTGAGTTATGTGGCAGATATGGAGGCCTGCTGAAATAGGAATCCATTAGTACCTTGCAATCGCACTGTGGGGTACCAGTAACAGAAGGAGCTCCTTCCCCCTGTGATCTGCTTACATCCTGCAGTTGCTATTAGTGGTCATACATGAATATATCTTGTCAAATGCCCACTTCGAGGCAAAGAGACAGGTGCCCTCCTCTTTTACAGCTCGATAACCATGCCCCCTGCCCTTTTTATAGCATTATTACCAACCCCTTCAGGGACCAGGTTCCACGCCCACATTAACCTAGCTAATTATTCCTCCCCTCCAACCTACTTGCTTTAACATTAGCAGAATGTAGCAGTTCAGATTAAACACTCCGTCCAATGACATATTAAGATTCTCTGGAATTATCGAGCCCTTCCCATTGTATTTCTTCCTATTATGTGGAGTCATTTACCTCCGAGGCTTATTAGGATTCCTCAAAGTTATTCAGCCTTCCCCCTTTTATTCCAGCATGCTATGCTTATATTGGAGTTATCCCCCTCCAAGGCTTATTATATGCAGCTCTCGCCATTTTATTACACCATGTTATTTCCCACCAAGGCTTATTATAGAAATTCACACAGCAGACTAATGTAAAGTTTAAAAGGTTCATTGAACACACTTAAGAATACAGAATGAAACAGCAGACATTGGCAAGACGTCTAATAGAGTTTATAGCACACAAATATTTACATTTTTAGTATAAATTACAGATTTAGGCACACAGAATGAATTATGACTCACAGTTCTGCATGGAAGAAAAGTTTGCCTTGTAACTCATATAGAGATGTGTATAATGTCAAGGCTTGAAATACAAGATACCAGAAGTCTTTTCTGAGCCAACATAGCCTTTATCAAATAGTCCATTTTCAGTCAGTCTAGAATTTCTCTGTAGCAGCTCTGTATTAGAATAAGCATTAAAGCTTATTCACAGAAGTGAATGCAATAGGTGGTATATTACTCACCTGGTGCACGATGGGTTAACCCTAGCACCTTGTGTCCGGGTATGTGTATAATAAATCCTCTCAATCCACGATCCCACTGGAAGTTGGAGAGACGTCCGGGGTGCAAGCCTTCTGGATGACCAGATGCTAGTAGTAAAGCTAATTCAACTGAAGAGAAAATTCCCTGCATTTGAAGTGGTAGGGAGTAAAAGCTTTTACATAGGACTTCTCATAAGGCTCAATCCATGGGTATTTATTGATTAATGCATGTGCCTTTTTCAAAAAAACATCTGATAGCAGCGCTACACACGACATATATATTTACTTCGGCCATCGCATGGGGAAACGTGTCCCATCCAAGGGGCATATTCTGTTTGTCTGCACTGAGACTTTGTATCACACTCAGCATATTAGATGCAGGAATAACGGCTCCCTTGTAAATAACTTCGTCTTTAACCTTCCACATTATAACTTCTGTTCTGCACAGTCTGTTTAGTAAAAGCGCTGCCGCCTTCTTAAAACAGAGCGGTAAATCCCTGTGCTTTAACCCTCGGTCATTTCAGCCTCCCAGCCAGCGTTCTCCATTTTCCAGAGAGACCCCGCTGAAGCTCAGATACTCATCCGAGTGGTCCGCTGAGCATGAAGCTACTGACTGTATTCGGTTGTGAGGAAAATGTTAAAGTCTGACACCCCCACGGGATGGGTTTGGGTGTGAATTGGGCTTATTTTGGGTCTGACTTACATGTGTATGGAAATGAGTCAAGTGTACAGCGCTAGAGACAGCCAGCCCTCTAGCAACTATGCCATGGTATATTGTATAATAGCACTCAGAGCGGGTCAAAAGCACAAAGTATAGATCATGCAAGCTGTCAGTGTTTAACAAATTACGGGCTGGTATGCAGCTCAGATATGGGAGGGATTAGGCAATCAGAAGTGACTTACAATTAGTGCATAGCACACAAATATTGACATTTGTAGTATAGATGACAGATTTAAGGAGGTTGCTGCGCCGAGGAGCTGCAGGACACCTTGTGTTTGCTCACATATGTTTGGCCTCACATTTCTGCGGTCCGGTTTTACATGGCGGAGATCTTTTTTTACAAACATTTCCACTAAGTTTTCGTTTCTTTTAAAGTGACGTAGAGCACCATGCTGATGAGAAGCGCATTGCCCAATGTCAGATTCCACTATTAGCCCATCCAACAACACATTCAATGAGACGCCCTTCTCAGGGGGGGCAGAATAAGTGCAAAGCAGTTTTAGGGAAAATGGACCAAAATTCCCCCCAAAGTTGCAAACCAAAGAAAGGAATTTAAATGGCAGCAGAAATCTGGTGCATAAAATACAAAAACCTTTATTCTTCCATCCTCAGTAATAAAGCAGCGACGTTTCGACCGTCAGACGGTCTTCGTCACGCACTCACGGAAGATGGACGAATTAAGGTTTTTTTGTATTTTATGCACCAGATTTCTGCTGCTTATCACAGAGACGGGAAGTCTATATGTAAATTTTTCTTAAAAGCCCTTCACAGGTATAGACTAAAAGAATATAGTTTATTAGAAACTCTTAAAAACATATACGGGCTGACTAACAGTACTAACATACATTAACACAAAAAAGAGGAGAAGATATATTTCGGTGCAAGTTTGAATTATGCATCCAATGTCTCCAATGTAGATAATGGTCACAATAGCATGGTCAGTATAAGTGGATAACTTTAGTGCATATACAGAGTTCCTGCACCGAATGACTGGTGACAGTCGTATGTAGAGGTCGCAGAGAACTACGGCTCTGAATGACTGGTGAAGTCACAGAGAAATACGGCTCAACGCGTTTCTCCGCTCGCTTTAGAGCGGTTCATCAGGAGCCACAGATGTATATTTGACCAAAAAATCTTTAGTGGGATTAATAGCGTCAATCATTTAATTGACTAAGCTATCTTCCTCTTTTAGGATATATAATCAGTAGGATTAAATTGGCAAGAAAGTGGGTTGTCTGCGAAGATGTCGCCAACAGGTATATATATATACCAGACACCGTTAGACAAAAAGCCAGCAGGGTACGATGGTATAGTGGCTACGTTGGTAAAGAAGGAAGGAGGACTCGGATAAAGAACTTATGCACTGACAGTAGTCACAAGTCAGATGCGTGTTTAGATATGTCAGCTACAAGGATCCTGTATTTAGCGCTGTATACCTAACCTCCTACAAGTGTTGCAATGTTAGCAGCACTAATGTAGAATTTCTAGTCATATGCACTGACATTAATAGAGAGTCAGGTGCATGTTCAGATAGGTCAGCTAAAGATAATTCAAACTTGCACCTAAATATATCTTCTCCTCTTTTTTGTGTTAATGTATGTTAGTACTGTCAGTCAGCCCGTATATGTTTTTAAGAGTTTCTAATAAACTATATTCTTTTAGTCTATACCTGTGAAGGGCTTTTAAGACAGATTTCTGCTGCCATTTAAATTCCTTTCTTTAGATCCCAGTATTAAGACTGATGAGTGTTACAGCCTGACAACACCTCACACATTACAGTGCGACAACCTCAGATCAGCCCTGACCATCCAGTTACACATTAACACACGGATGGTCTCTGTGTCACCCAGAACTTCAAACACAAAAATCCGGCACCGGCGGGCGCATCTCTTACCCTATGGGGCACCGTGGGCAGACAGGGCGCATCTCTTACCCTATGGGGCACCGTGGGCAGACAGGGCGCATCTCTTACCCTATGGGGCACCGTGGGCAGACAGGGCGCATCTCTTACCCTATAGGGCACCGTGGGCAGACAGGGCGCATCTCTTACCCTATGGGGCACCGTGGGCAGAGAGGGCGCATCTCTTACCCTATGTGGCACAGTGGGCAGACAGCTCCAACATGCATGAGGCGTAACTTATCTCTCTCCAAGTAAAGGAGGCACAAGGCTAGCAATATTCTGCCGTGCGAGAGGTGGGGGGTGAGAGCACTAAAAGGTCTCCGCGATGAGCCTTTATTAATGATAGGCTCACAGCGGTGAATCGCGGCATGCTGCATTTCTAATCATGCGAGCGGAAATCGCTATGATTTTCTGCTCGTGTGCAGTAGGCTGTGCTTTCCATTGTCATCCTATGGAAAGCGTATCCTGCGAGCTCCGCGTATGATTTATCGCCACTGATCTCGCAATGACGCCTCGCCGGTGGACAGCCAGCCTGAGGGTCTCACACCTGTTTTTAACGAGCCGTCTTAGGTGGAGTATAATCAGCCAGCTCTACCAGCCACTTCCAACTTACTGGGACTTGGAAAACAGGGAAAGAAAAAGATCCAAGTAAAAAAGAAACACGCCTTTTCTCACTTGTTTGTGAAACAAATAAAGAACTTTCTAAGATCGTTAATGTTAAATCCATAACAACCTGCACGATTAAGGGGGTACATCACTGATACCCCAGAACAAGGTCTCACCCAGCTCCACAGATACAAAGGTAGAACTGCTAGGGGAATGTGGGGACAGGGAAAATAAGTCCGTTTCCAAAATGAAGTGTGCAAAACTAGAAGAACCTTAAAAAATAAACAACTTAGTTTTGGAATCTTCATAATAGCAACAACCTGCAGAAAGACGTCATTGCCATCTCTAGCACACAGTGTATGCCGTACATACAGGACCCCAAAACAGTTACAGAATTGAGGGGGTTTTTTTTACCCCCCCCCCCCCCAAATAAAAGCTGTAGCTTTTCAGATGCAGAGATGATCCTTTCCGTGATGCAGAGCAGATTTGGGTCTCTCAGAAAACAAGAGATTTTCTGGATCTATAAACTAAATATCCTACAACCAGAAAACTGAACCAAGTTACAGAAAGCACCCAGAGAGCAAGGAGGATGCGTGTGTGGGGACATCTAGTGTAAGAGAAGCATCATTACACCTCCATAGGTACGCTGAGGTCATCTAGTGGCTACACCACATTATTACATTTCTATCAGGCCACAATTGTACAGAATTCTTGAAGACCCTAGCAGCACCTCTACCCTCTTCAGTTGGGCTCACACATAGCAGATATGCAATGCCATGCGTACTTGCTGCGTGCGGTCAACCACCATACACTATCTTGCTTTAAATGCATATCTTGTCTCTGTAGTCCACCTGCAACGCACTGATGAGGCTCATCGAAGTATTCAATCACCAGTGTACCACTATGCACCCGTCCCCTTAGCGAATGCGGCCCACGCCATATACTGCAGCACCACCACGGGACAGCTAGCTGGCACTCAGGGACGGGAGGGCCGTTATCCAAGGCAGACTGCCGGCGGTCCACTGACAGTGTCTGATAGTGGAGGAGGGCAGCGGACCACTTGGTGCAACCAGGTATATACTGTATATAATCATATATGTCTAGCTGGAGTAAGTTAAATCAGCTGTACATATATAATTATATACAGGAGATGTTAGGATAAACCCAGCATGCTGCACATCACTATATACAGGGAGATGTACATCTGCCTGTATATAGTGATATGGAGCATGCTGGTATAACCTGGGTATCTCCTGTATATAATTATACTAGCTGAGTTAATTTGGTACTGGTGTTTATCTGGTGTTCACACGGAAAATCTTATGAAGTCGTGGTTACTTTAGAGATACTGAGGAAAAAGATATGGTCACCATTTTGCATAATTCTCTGCGTTACCCAGAAAACACCACATGGAGGTAACCATGCGACGTTTCCTTTATATAAAATGACATCAGGAAGTGAGAGAATTTGATTACGTACATAAAATTTGGCCACTAATTCTTTTGCGCTTAGAATTGAATAATCGAGTTGGGACCCATTAGTTTTTCCTATTTATGACATAATCAATGCCCGTGCCAAATTTCCCGTTTCTATGACACCGGAAAGAGAGAAAAATACATTCCGTACGTAAAATTTGGACGCTAATTCTTTTGCGCAGAGAATTGAATAATCGAGTTGGGACCCATCAGCTTTTCCTATTTATGACATAATCAATGCTCCTGCCAAATTTCGAGTTTCTATGACACCGGGAAGTGAGAGAATTAGATTCCGTACGTAAAATTTGAACGCTAATGCTTTTGCGCATAGAATTGAATAATGGAGTTGGGACCCCATAGCTTTTCCTATTTATGACATATTCAATGCTCGTGTCAAATTTTAAGTTTCTATGACATTGGGAAGTGAGAGATTTAGATTATGTACGTAAAATTTCGACGCCAATTCTTTTGCGCTAGAATTAAATAATCGAGTTGGGACCCAATTACTTTTCCTATTTTGGAGATAATCTATGCTTGTGCCAAATTTTATGTTTCTACGACATCGGGAAGTTGGAGAACTTTTGGCGAGTCAGTGAGTCAGTCAGTCAGTCCGTGAGTGAGTCAGTCAGTCAGTGAGTCAGTGAGGGCTTTCGTCTTTATATATATAGATATGTACAGCTGGTATAAGTTATGCATCTCCTGTATATAGTGATATGGAGCATGCTGGTATAACCTGGTTATCATCTGTATATAACTATATATGTACAGCTGGTATAACCTGGGTATCTCCTGTATATAATTATATATGTACAGCTGGTATAAGTTATACATCCTGTATATAGTGATATGAAGCATGCTGTTATGACCTGGGTATCTACTGTATCTAATTAGATATGTACAGCTGGTATAAGTTATACATCCCCTGTATATAGTGACATGGAGCATAAGTATAGTGATATGGAGCATGCTGGTATAACCTGGGTATATCCTGTATATAATTGTATATGTACAGCTGGTATAAGTTATACATCCTGTATATAGTGATATGGAGCATGCTGGTATAACCTGGGTATCTCCTGTAAATAAATATATAGGTACAGCTGGTATAAGTTATACATCCCCTGTATATAGTGACATGGAGCATGCTGGTGTAACCTGGGTATCCCCTGTATATAATTATATATGTATAGCTGGTATAAGTTATACATCTTGTATATAGTGATATAGAGCATGCTGGTATAACCTGGGTATCTCCTGTATATAATTATATATGTACAGCTGGTATAAGTTATACATCGTGTATATAGTGATATGGGGCATGCTGGTATAACCTGGGCATCTCCTGTATATAATTATATATGTACAGCTGGTATAAGTTATACATCTCCTGTATATAGTGATATGGGGCATGCTGGTATAACCTGGGTATCTCCTGTATATAATTATATATGTACAGTTGTTATGTTATACATCCTGTATATAGTGATATGAAGCATGCTGGTATGACCTGGGTATCTACTGTATATAATTATATATGTACAGCTGGTATAAGTTATACATCCTATATATAGTGATATGCAGCATGCTGGTATAACCTGGGTATCTACTGTATATAATTATATATGTACAGCTGGTATAAGTTATACATCCTATATATAGTGATATGCAGCATGCTGCTATAACCTGGGTATCTCCTGTAAATAATTATATAGGTACAGCTGATATACATTATACATCCCCTATATATAGTGATATGGAGCATGTTGGTATAACCTGGGTATATCCTGTATATAATTATTAGAGATGAGCGAACACCAAAATGTTCGGGTGTTCGTTATTCGGAACGAACTTCCCGCGATGCTCGAGGGTTCGTTTCGAATAACGAACCCCATTGAAGTCAATGGGCGACCAGAACATTTTTGTATTTCGCCGATGCTCGCTAAGGTTTTCATGTGTGAAAATCTGGGCAATTCAACAAAGTGATGGGAACGACACAGAAACGGATAGGGCAGGCGAGGGGCTACATGTTGGGCTGCATCTCAAGTTCACAGGTCCCACTATTAAGCCACAATAGCGGCAAGAGTGCCCCCCCCCTCCCAAAAACTTTTACTTCTGAAAAGCCCTCATTAGCATGGCATACCTTAGCTAAGCACCACACTACCTCCAACAAAGCACAATCACTGCCTGCATGACACTCCGCTGCCACTTCTCCTGGGTTACATGCTGCCCAACCGCCCCCCCTCCCCCCCACAGCGCACACCAAAGTGTCCCTGCGCAGCCTTCAGCTGCCCTCATGCCACACCAGCCTCATGTCTATTTAGAATTGCGTCTGCCATGACGAGGGACCGCAGGCACACACTGCAGAGGGTTGGCACGGCTAGGCAGCGACCCTCTTTAAAAGGGGCGGGGCGATAGCCCACAATGCTGTACAGAAGCAATGAGAAATGTAATCCTGTGCCACCGCCATCAGGAGCTGCACACGTGGGCATAGCAATGGGGAACCTATGTGCCACACACTATTCATTCTGTCAAGGTGTCTGCATGCCCCAGTCAGACCGGGCTTTTTAATTCATAGACACAGGCAGGTACAACTCCCTATTGTGAAGTCCCTGTCGACCGACAGCATGGGTGGCTCCCTGGAACCCACCGGCGGTACACAGAAATATCCCATTGCATTGCCCAACACAGCTGAGGTAGTAATGTTGTGCTTAACCCTTTCCAATCCAATTTGTATATGGTTTTCCTAGGGGGCTTACTCTTTTTCTGCCGTTATACAACGGCGCTATATGCTGGCTAAAGCCAGTACTGCATGAGCTGACACGTAGGATAGGCTCCGACAGCAGAGAGGCTGGCAATATACAGTAAGAGAACCCCGACGGACGTCTACCAACAACGGAGCTGTACAGCCTTAAACCCTAATGTCTTCACAGGTCACACAGTGGACTGGAAAGGGTTAATGCAGGTGGGTTTCGGCCCACACTGCATGCCCCAGTCAGACTGGGGTTCTTTACAAGTGGACACATGTAGGTTTAACTCCCTGTGGACCCACTGCCTGGGTGGGTGCCAGGAAGCCACCGGCGGTACACAGAAATATCCCATTGCAGTGCCCAACACAGCTGAGGTAGTAATGTCGTGCGTAATACAGGTGGGCTTCGGCCCACACTGCATGCCCCAGTCAGACGGGTTCTTTACAAGTGTACAGATGTATTAAAAACTCAGTGTGCACCTACAGCATGGGTGGCTCCCTGGAACCCACCGGCGGTACACAAAAATATCCCATTGCATTGCCCAACACAGCTGATGTAACGTCAGCTGTAATGCAGGTGGGCTAAAAATTAATTTGATTACACTGTAGGCGAGGGCCCCCAAAAATTGCTGTATCAACAGTACTAATGTACATCCCAAAAATTGGCCATGGCCAGCCAAGAGGGCAGGTGAAACCCATTAATCGCTTTGGTTAATGTGGCTTAAGTGGTAACTAGGCCTGGAGGCAGCCCAGTGTAACGAAAAATTGGTTCAAGTTAAAGTTCCAATGCTTTTAAGCGCATTGAAACTTATAAAAATTGTTCTGAAAAATTATTTGAGTGAGCCTTGTGGCCCTAAGAAAAATTGCCCGTTCAGCGTGATTACGTGAGGTTTCAGGAGGAGGAGCAGGAGGAGGAGGAATATTATACACAGATTGATGAAGCACAAATGTCCCCGTTTTGGATGGTGAGAGGGAACGTAGCTTCCATCCGCGGGTGCAGCCTACGTATTGCTTACGTATCGCTGCTGTCCGCTGGTGGAGAACAGAAGTCTGGGGAAATCCAGCCTTTGTTCATCTTGATGAGTGTTAGCCTGTCGGCACTGTCGGTTGACAGGCGGGTACGCTTATCCGTGATGATTCCCCCAGCCGCACTAAACACCCTCTCCGACAAGACGCTAGCCGCAGGACAAGCAAGCACCTCCAGGGCATACAGCGCGAGTTCAGGCCACGTGTCCAGCTTCGACACCCAGTAGTTGTAGGGGGCAGAGGCGTCACGGAGGACGGTCGTGCGATCGGCTACGTACTCCCTCACCATCCTTTTACAGTGCTCCCGCCGACTCAGCCTTGACTGGGGAGCGGTGACACAGTCTTGCTGGGGAGCCATAAAGCTGGCCAGGCCCTTAAAGACTGTTGCACTGCCTGGGATGTACATGCTGCTCGATCTCTGCACCTCCCCTGCTACCTTGCCCTCGGTACTGCGCCTTCTGCCATTAGCGCTGTCGGCTGGGAATTTTACCATCAGCTTGTCCGCAAGGGTCCTGTGGTATAGCAACACTCTCGAACCCCTTTCCTCTTCGGGAATCAGAGTGGGCAGGTTCTCCTTATACCGTGGATCGAGCAGTGTGTACACCCAGTAATCCGTAGTGGCCAGAATGCGTGCAACGCGAGGGTCACGAGAAAGGCATCCTAACATGAAGTCAGCCATGTGTGCCAGGGTACCTGTACGCAACACATGGCTGTCTTCACTAGGAAGATCACTTTCAGGATCCTCCTCCTCCTCCTCAGGCCATACACGCTGAAAGGATGACAGGCAATCAGCCGGTGTACCGTCAGCAGCGGGCCAAGCTGTCTCTTCCCCCTCCTCCTCATGCTCCTCCTCCTCCTCCTCCTGTACGCGCTGAGAAATAGACAGGAGGGTGCCCTGACTATCCAGCGGCATACTGTCTTCCCCCGCCCCCGTTTCCGAGCGCAAAGCAGCTGCCTTTATGGTTTGCAGGGAATTTCTCAAGATGCATAGCAGAGGAATGGTGACGCTAATGATTGTAGCATCGCCGCTCACCACCTGGGTAGACTGCTCAAAATTACCAAGGACATGGCAGATGTCTGCCAACCAGGCCCACTCTTCTGAAAGGAATTGAGGAGGCTGACTCCCACTGCGCCGCCCATGTTGGAGTTGGTATTCGACTATAGCTCTACGCTGCTCATAGAGCCTGGCCAACATGTGGAGCGTAGAGTTCCACCGTGTGGGCACGTCGCACAGCAGTCAGTGCACTGGCAGCTTAAAGTGATGTTGCAGGGTGCGCAGGGTGGCAGCGTCCGTGTGGGACTTGCGGAAATGTGCGCAGAGCCGGCGCGCCTTTACGAGCAGGTCTGACAAGCGTGGGTAGCTTTTCAGAAACCGCTGAACCACCAAATTAAAGACGTGGGCCAGGCATGGCACGTGCGTGAGGCTGCCGAGCTGCAGAGCCGCCACCAGGTTACGGCCGTTGTCACACACAACCATGCCCGGTTGGAGGCTCAGCGGCGCAAGCCAGCGGTCGGTCTGCTGTGTCAGACCCTGCAGCAATTCGTGGGCCGTGTGCCTCTTATCGCCTAAGCTGAGTAGTTTCAGCACGGCCTGCTGACGCTTGCCCACCGCTGTGCTGCCACACCGCGCGACACCGACTGCTGGCGACATGCTGCTGCTAACACATCTTGATTGCGAGACAGAGGAGGAGGAGGAGGAGGGTGCTTTAGTGGAGGAAGCATACACCGCCGCAGATACCACCACAGAGCTGGGGCCCGCAATTCTGGGGGTGGGTAGGACGTGAGCGGTCCCAGGCTCTGACTCTGTCCCAGCCTCCACTAAATTCACCCAATGTGCCGTCAGGGAGATGTAGTGGCCCTGCCCGCCTGTGCTTGTCCACGTGTCCGTAGTTAAGTGGACCGTGGCAGTAACCGCGTTGGTGAGGGCGCGTACAATGTTGCGGGAGACGTGGTCGTGCAGGGCTGGGACGGCACATCGGGAAAAGTAGTGGCGACTGGGAACTGAGTAGCGCGGGGCCGCCGCCTCCATGATACTTTTGAAGGACTCCGTTTCCACAACCCTATACGGCAGCATCTCAAGGCTGATGAATTTTGCTATGCGGACGGTTAACATTTGAGCGTGCGGGTGCGTGGCGGCGTACTTGCGCTTGCGCTCCAACAGTTGCGCAAGCGACGGCTGGACGGTGCGCTGAACTACACTGCTGGATGGGGCCGAGGACAGCGGAGGTGAGGGTGTGGGTGCAGGCCAGGAGACGGTAGTGCCTGTGTCCTGAGAGGGGGGTTGCATCTCAGTGGCAGGTTGGGGCACAGGGGGAGAGGCAGGGGTGCAAAACCGGAGGCGCTGAACGGCCTTCGTCCCACCTTGCGGGGTGCTTGGCCATCATATGTCTGCGCATGGTGGTGGTGGTGAGACTGTTGGTGTTGGCTCCCCGGCTGAGCTTTGCGCGACAAAGGTTGCACACCACTGTTCGTCGGTCGTCAGGCGTCTCTGTGAAAAACTGCCAGACCTTAGAGCACCTCGGCCTCTGCAGGGTGGCATGGCGCGAGGGGGCCCTTTGGGAAACAGTTGGTGGATTATTCGGTCTGGCCCTGCCTCTACCCCTGGCCACCGCACTGCCTCTTGCGACCTGCCCTGCTGCTGCCCTTGACTCCCCCTCTGAAGACCTGTCCTCCTGAGTAAACGTTGCACACCAGGTGGGGTCAGTCACCTCATCGTCCTGCTGCTCTTCCTCCGAATCCTCTGTGCGCTGCTCCCTCGGACTTACTGCCCTTACTACTACCTCACTGCAAGACAACTGTGTCTGATCGTCATCGTCCTCCTCACCCACAGAAAGTTGTTGAGACAGTTGCCGGAAGTCCCCAGCCTCTTCCCCCGGACCCCGGGAACTTTCGAATGGTTGGGCATCAGTGACGATAAACTCCTCTGGTGGGAGAGGAACCGCTGCTGCCCAATCTAAGCAGGGGCCCGAGAACAGTTCCTGGGAGTCTTCCCGCTCCTGAGCAGGTGTTATTGTAGTGGAGTGAGGAGGCTGGGAGGAAGGAGGAGCAGCAGACAGAGGATTCGGATTGGCAGCAGTGGACGGCGCAGAACTGCGGGTAGACGATAGGTTGCTCGAAGCACTTTCTGCCATCCAGGACAGGACCTGCTCACACTGCTCATTTTCTAATAACCGTCTCCCGCGTGGACCCATTAATTGGGCGATGAATGTGGGGACGCCAGAAATGTGCCTCTCTCCTAATCGCGCAGCAGTCGGCTGCGACACACCTGGATCAGGAGCTCGGCCTGTGCCCACACCCTGACTTGGCCCTCCGCGTCCTCGGCCGCGTCCACGTCCTCTAGGCCTACCCCTACCCCTCAGCATGCTGTATTACCAGTGATTTGATTTCACAGGCAGGAAATAAATTGGCGCAAGACTGCAGGCCAAATATAATTTTTTACCTTTTTTGAAAACGAAAGGCCCCACTGCCTCTAGTGAATGAATAATCTAAGTTTAATAACTGTGCTGTTTTCCTGCTAATGTGTCACAGAACGTGAGGGTAGCAGAGTTATTAACTGTGGCAGAGCAGGTATTTTATTTCCCAATTAAGGAAAGCAAATGGCGAAGCCAGGAGTAAAACGTAGCTGGGTGCGTATGATTTTTAAAGGTGTCACACGCAGCCGACACGTGTCCACCGCCCTTAGGACGGACAGAGGCCGGACAAATAGAATTATTTTCCGTTTTTTGGCACCAAAAGGCAGCACTGCGTATATTCTATGAACATGAGAAGTTTAATAACTGTGCTGTGTCCCTGCTAATGTGTCACAGAACGTGAGGGTAGCAGAGTTATTAACTGTGGCAGAGCAGGTATTTTTATTCCCAATTAAGGAAAGCAAATGGCGAAGCCAGGAGTAAAACGTAGCTGGGTGCGTATGATTTTTAAAGGTGTCACACGCAGCCGACACGTGTCCACCGGCGTTAGGACGGATAGAGGCAGGACAAATAGATTTGTTTTCAGTTTTTTCCCACCAACAGGCAGCACTGCGTATATTCTATGAATAATAACTGTGTTGTGGCCCTGCCTATACAATTCTTTCCCTGCAGTATCAATGGAGGGTGGAATGCTCTGCAGAGGCGATTTTGAGAAGAAAAAAAATATGCAGCACAGCTAACAGCAGCCAGCACAGTACTGCACACGGATAAATATGGGCCTAGAAAGGACCGTTGAGGTTCTTGAAGGCTACACTCACTCCTAACACTCTCCCTGCCTATGCAGCACTTCTGTCCCTAATGCCGGGTGCAACGCTCTGCAGAGGCGATTTTGAGAAAAAAAAAATTGCCACTGCTAACAGCAGCCAACACACAGCTATCAGTGGCCCTAATAAGGACCTTTGGGGGGTCTTGAAGCCTACACTAACTACCAATTCTTTCCCTACAGCAGCTCCGGTACAAACAGCACTGTCCCTCATCTAACTCACACCGCATCTGAGGCGAGCCGCGGGAGGGGCCGACTTTTATATTCGGGTGACACCTGATCTTCCCAGCCACTCACAGCAGGGGGGTGGTATAGGGCTTGAACGTCACAGGGGGAAGTTGTAATGCCTTCCCTGTCTTTCAATTGGCCAAAAAAAGCGCGCTAACGTCTCAGGGAAGGAAGTGAAAGTAACCAGAACACCGCATGGTGTTCGTTACGAATAACGAACATCCCGAACACCCTAATATTCGCACGAATATCAAGCTCGGACGAACGCGTTCGCTCATCTCTAATAATTATATATGTACAGCTAGTATAAGTTATACATCTCCTGTATATAGTGATATGGAGCATGCTGGTATAACCTGGGTATCATCTGTATATAACTATATATGTGCAACTGGTATATGCTATACATCTCCTGCATATAGTGATATAGATCATGCTGGTATAACCTGGGTATCTCCTGTTTATGATTATATATGTATAGCTGGTATAAGTTATACATCTCCTGTATATAGTGATATAGATCATGCTGCTGTAATGCGGGTATCCTCTGAATATAATTATATATGTATAGCTGGTATAACCTGGGTATCTCCTGTATATAATTATAAATGTACAGATGGTATAAGTTATATATCTCCCTGTATATAGTGATATGGAGCATGCTGCTATAACCTGGGTATCTCCTGTAAATAATTATATATGTACAGCTGGTATACGTTATACATCCCCTGTATATAGTGATATGGAGCACGCTGGTATAACCTGGGTATCATCTGTATATAACTATATATGTACAGCTGGTATAACCTTGGTATCTCCTGTATATAATTATATATGTACAGTTGTTATAAGTTATACATCCTGTATATAGTGATATGAAGCATGCTGGTATGACCTGGGTATCTACTGTATATAATTATATATGTACAGCTGGTATAAGTTATACATCCTGTATATAGTGATATGGAGCATGCTGGTATAACCTGGGTATATCCTATATATAATTATATATGTACAGCTGGTATAAGTTATACATCCTGTATATAGTATGTGGAGCATGCTGGTATAACCTGGGTATCTCCTGTAAATAATTATATATGTACAGCTGGTATAAGTTATACATCCCCTGTATATAGTGATATGGAGCATGTTGGTATAACCTGGGTATGTCCTGTATATAATTATATATGTACAGCTGGTATAAGTTATACATCTCCTGTATATAGTGATATGGAGCATGCTGTTATAGCCTGGGTATCATCTGTATATAACTATATATGTACAGCTGGTATAAGTTATACATCTCCTGTATATAGTGATATACATCATGCTGCTATAATCTGGGTATCCTCTGTATATAATCATATATGTACAGCTGGTATAACCTGAGTATCTCCTGTATATAATTATATATGTACAGATGGTATAAGTTATACATCTCCCTGTATATACTGATATGGAGCATGCTGGTATTACCTGGGTATCTACTGTATACAATTATATATGTACAGCTAGTATAGGTTATAAATCTCCTGTATATAGTGAAATGGAGCATGCTGGTATAACCTGGGTATCTCCTGTATGTAATTATATATGTACAGCTGGTATAAGTTATACATCTCCCTGTATATAGTGATATGGAGCATGCTGGTATAACCTGGGTATCTCTTGTAAATAATTATATATGTACAGCTGGTATACGTTATAAATCCCCTGTATATAGTGATATGGAGCATGCTGGTATAACCTGGGTATCATCTGTATATAACTATATATGTACAGCTGGTACAACCTTGGTATCTCCTGTATATAATTATATATGTACAGTTGTTATAAGTTATACATCCTGTATTTAGTGATATGAAGCATGCTGGTATGACCTGGGTATCTACTGTATATAATTATATATGTACAGCTGGTTTAAGTTATACATCCTGTATATAGTGATAAGGAGCATGCTGGTATAACCTGGGTATCTACTGTATATAATTATATATGTACAGCTGGTATAAGTTATACATCCTGTATATAGTGATATGGAGCATGCTGGTATTGAGAAGGTACAGGCTCATAAAATGGAAGAATCTGTCTCAAAATGGCCGCTAGATACAAAATGGAGCATTATAATATATAAATAAGCTTGTGCGTAGTGAAACAATAATTCAAGCAGAAATAACTTTAGAGCATGAGATTCGGTGCAATGTCTAATGATTTGTTTTTATTCTTCCGAGAACCAAGCCTGGAACAATCCTTATCAGAAGAAACTCCTCCACGCCATGAGGTTTGGAAAAAAAGAACAAATTGTGCTAACGAGATATTACAACCGTCTAGAAGCACAAGGGAGGACCAAGGAGGACGAGATAACCCCGGGAGAAACAGACATTTGAAGGATATTACACATATATTCTCACGTTACGCTATTACTGAACAATGCATGATTCTTAATGTTTGTCTAAGCCAATGAGATTAACGCTGTGACTAATGACGTATTCCTTTCCTGTATTAGAACTATACCAAAGTGAATAAACTTTCAGAGTACGTACGCCTTAAGCAGAGTGAGCTATATACTTGCCGGGGCTCTCTCTACGTATCTGAGGAGAACTGGAAACCGACTCTTTGTGTGGTTCTTGGCCTCCGTGGTGCACCGGATACAAATTAATTTGGAACCCAAGGCTTGAAAGGTTAATGTGACCGGTCATGTGTAACGGTCCTTAACAACTGGCGTAGTCGGCAGGATTTATTGATTGACTCTGATGATAAACATTGGACTACGACACAGACCTGGGTTGATGATATCAGCCGTGCCAAAGGCCGAGGACTGATCAACCCAATACAGCGCGGTAAGTCACATATATACATATATATGATGTCTACCGTGGTCTGTTTTGGCACGTTTGATTGTAGTCTGTCCTGCGGTCAGTCGTTATTTCAATGTGCATTTGTTAAGCTGTTACCTCAGGTCTTGGGTACTCTTAAGTGACACCGAGGGACAGAATCTGTAATTTGACTTTATACATATATATGTGTTTTCATTGTGGGTCCATTAGGACTGGCTGTTTAATGGTACAGGGCATTTTGGCTATTTAACTGTATCGGGCATTTTGGCTGTTTAACTGTATCGAACATAGAAGTCTGTGAACACTACGTCATCGAGGACAGGGCATTTGGCGTGGAAGTCTTTGAACACTATGTCTTGTTGTAGCGTACGTAATAACATGTTGAAGTTCTTTAAAAAGAAGACTACTGATCAGGGTCTCCTGGATCCTGTCCACTTGGTGTCATATAGAGCAGGCAAAGAGTATGTGAAGAAAGTTAAGAAGTTATGTGAAAGGGCGTCAGACGTTAGAGTTCTTACATTACGTGATTGAGCATAAGGCTACAGACATACCAGGGTCTCAGGCAGTTATAGATACTCATAATTAGGCTGTCGTAATATACGATGTTTAAATTGTTAAGAAGAAGACTGTAGATGATGGTCTTTTGGATCCTGTCCAGTTGGTAGTATGTAGAGAGAAGTTGAAAATGCAGAACATGTGGCGTCATTAGAAGGTCCCAGCATATGTGTTATTTATGAGTCTAAATGCAGGGAATAGTTCATATTCACAGAGAGCTGACAGTTGTTTTGCTAAGGTGGGGGCTGTCGGAGAAGGCTTGAAAAGTGTGTTAGCTGATAATGAAGGAATTTTGGTTGCTAGACGATTGCTCAAGTTTGCAGAGAAAAATGTTTCAGTAAGTGATGTAAAGTTGAAGTAAGAAAGTTGCAGTTTCAAGATGGCGATTATTCATATGCTTTGAGTTGAAGACAAAGGAAGGCAGCCCTTCTTCACCATCTGAGGGCACCGCCCCGGCCGTGTCATGGACAATGTTTTTCTCCCCTTTGCCCTGCCCCTAGATGGCTGTGTTGTTATTGGGGCCAATACCAGTCGGTATATCTTGATACGTGTCCAGCATGTAGTATTCCTGGACCCTCCCGTCACCATCGCCCAGTCAGGCCACACCTTCGGTGGCCATTTCAGTGCCAGCCATAGCCCAGCAGCCATTTTAGCATCTGTTGCAATAATACCTTCAGCTGCCGCTCAGGTGTCATCTTAGCTCCGCTGCAGAAATGAGCTGGCCTCTGACCTCCCATCTATGTATGTTTTTACCCGGCATACCAATTCTTTGCACTGCAATGACGAGTGCCTTTCCAGAATTTTGCATAGGGAATCTATTCAAGTCCCCTCATCGTGCCTGCAAACAGCTTTCTCCCGATTATCTGTTCTGCAGTCTGCGTTTAGCACCCCCATCCCAAGTAGGTTTGTGCTTAAAACTGCCCACAAATGTAGTTGTTGCTGAAAAAATCTTTTCCACTTTGCAAGGGGAAAAATGGAGGAGAAAGGGAATCCTCTAGTCTGTGTCCCCCTATGACATGAAGCAAGTTCATGCAGAGTCTGCAGACAATTATGTGCAATTAACCACCGTGCTGTTTGTCCTGTATGTCTTAATGTCCTAACATCGTGTCATTGCTGTACGTGTTGTCCATATCTCATAAGTCAGATACTGCTGAGAAGAAAGGTGCTAGGATCACAAACGGCAGTAGAAAAGCTTACAAAAGGAAGGAGAGGGTCAATACGTGATTATATATATATATATATATATATATATATATATATATATATATATATATATATATATATAGGAATAGATAGAGGGTTAACACTTGATTTGTGTAAAGCTCTGTTCCCCCTTGTCAACCCCCCTTCCCTTCAGAGTTTAATGAGATTGAAGTGAAAGCCTTGACTTCGCAGAGAAGGAATGTGTGCTTCTCAAGGCCAAAGATTAGAGCAGAGAACCCTGGACAGTAGCCTTGTTTGCTTGAACAGAATTGAATGCATTTGTATGCAAGATGAGGACAGTTGCATCATACGCGTTATTTCCTGGTGTGAACGGTGTGCATCCTAGTGCAATGTATCCACAATTTCCTGAACTCTGTAACAGTGCAAACATTGTGTGTGTGGTGAATCATAGGCATTTGACTGAGAGAGCCAGATTTGATCGCATGAACGGATGAGTTAGTGACCCGTGTTCGGACTGTGATGAATGTAAGATGTGTGATGCAGATTTTGACTGGGGATAGAAGTGTCCTTCTGCATGAGACTTTACTTGTTTGTGATGTGGATGGAAAGACTGGAGTTTGAACGAAAGTGTGAAGAAAGACGCAATCGGCCAGTATCAAAAGGGGTGGAGCTAGATGATGTAAAAGTACGTAATGGGAGGGGTTGAGAATATTGAGCAGCTAGTAAAAGTTTTTTTGTTTCCTCAAATTTGATGAGACATTGCAAGCAGGACCAGATTAATAATGAATTTGCTTGAAGAATATCACATTCCAAATATTAATAGTTGTTTGTAGATTATTCTGCCCTGATGTAATTCATGTCTCTGTTATTGGCACTGATATCTTACAAGCCTTATCTGCATCCATCAAATTCTCACCGGATGGATCGGTATGGGTTGAGACCTCAGGTGCCGGTTCAGAGGAGTCTTGTAAACTAACTGCTCCAACAAACACCCCTCTTTTTCCAGTCCAGAAAAGACGCTGAAGGGTCAGCCAGGCGCCTACCGCATGTAGGCGCTGTGTGCTGTCGGCGCTGTGTGATGTAGGTGCTGTGTGCTGATGAGGTGTCAGTCAGCCACCTATCGCATGTCGGTGCTGTGTGCTGATAATTTGGAAGCCTGCCAACAAGCCACAATTACCCTGTTAATTTTCCTTGCAGAAAATGTCTGTAAAGCCTCTAAAGACAAACTCTAGTTCTGCAAAACAAAGGTTGTTCTCCTGGGTCATTGCTTAGCCCAAGGAACTAGGCATCTGACAGAGGAACAAAAGGCTGCTGTCCCGGCCATACTCAGTTTCCTCTCTTATGCAACCACTCTATGACTGTTTTTCAATCATTCTTTTCACTCTCACCCCTGAAGCAGCTCTCTAGCCTTGGGTATTCCCAACTACACTTTACCCTTTACTCTTTTCTGTACTGAACTTTCTAGCTTTTTCTGTACTGAACTTTCTGGCCATGTAACGGCAGTGTTGACACAAAAGCACGGAGGACAACCACAGCCACTTGGATACTACTCCATGAAGCTGGATCCAGTGGCTCGAGGAGCTCCTTCATGTGTTTGTGCTGTGGCAGCAGTACAGGCAATGGTTGACAAACCTTCTGAGTTGGTATTGGACTACACCCCCCCATTCCTTAGTGGTCCTCACCCCTCATGTCATTCGGAGCATACTCACGCAAGTGCAACCCAAGCACTTATCTCTGGCCTGTCAGATCCAGCTACAATGTGCTCTTTTGAACCTGGCTACTCTTCTTTCAATTGAATATCCTGGTTCACAGGGGGGAGGAGAAGGCATAGGTGATCTAGGTATTGCAGATCAGTTATTTTTAAATTGTTTGCAACAAGGTTCTGATCTATTTGAAAGAGAATATCAGCCTGATTGTTTAGCAGTGATGCAACAAGAAAATGTAAGTTTTAAGAGGTTACTGAAGCCCCTGTTAACAATGCATATTATGAGTTGTTTTTTATAGATGGTACCAGGGTGATTGACGACTCCACATCGGATATGCTGTAGTCACACAACAAGATGTCCTAAAAGCAGAATGCCTCCGCATGTCTCAGCACAAGAAGCGGAACTGAAGGCCCTCACTGAGGCGTGTAGAGTGGCGAGAGGTAAGATGGCAAACATTTACACTGACTCCCGGTATGCATTTGGCATAGCTCATGATTATGGCCCAACAGGGAAGGCCAGACAGTTTTTTACCTCACCAGGACAGCCAATTAAGAATGGTGCAGCGGTACAGAATCTCTTGGAAGCGCTACTTCTACCTGACAAAGTGGAGAGCTCACACCGATTCCTACGCCGGAAAAGCAAGAGGCAACGCCATCACAGACCACACAGCAAAGGCAGCGGCCCTCAAGCCGTGGAAGAAAAGAAGAATTTGACAAAAATCTTGGACATTGACTAAACGTAGGACTTTGATAAAAACTTTGGACTTTGAAAAAACTTTGGACTTTGATATGCTAAAAACTTTACAGTTACAAGCCAGCAAGGAAGGAAAAGACAAATGGACTTAATATGGGAGCAGCAGAACAGGGCGGCGTATGGCGGACAGTCAACAGAACTTGCCTACCACGGTCCCTGTGCCCCATGATGGCCCAGCTGACGCACGGAAAGACGCACCTCCCAAAGCAGCAATGACATCGACGCTTGAACAAGGACGGGTGGCTCCTGGGTTTTCTGTAGCTGCTGCATCATTTGTCCAATTTTGCATGATCTTTGCCGTAAGCAGCAGGGCAGAAGTAAAATTTGCCACATCACACTTGCCAGGGCCACTCTACCCATTTCAGGGATTGCCAATTGGCTACACTCAGCTCCCACTTGTTGGGAAGTATGAATATGTGCTTGTTGTTGTTGATGTCTTTTCAGGTTGGAGACCGACCCTGTTACCAAAGTAAATAAGCAGGTAACCGCACAGAAGCCCATGAATGAGGAAATCTGCAGATATGGGGTACCGGAAGTGATTGAGTCAACAAAGGTACACACTTCACAAGTGAAATAATACAACACATCATGTCTGCTTGGGTATATTCCAGGCTTTTCACACACCCTACCATCCACAGAGTAGTGGGAAAGTAGATCCATGGGCAATGAAGGAAACGGGCAAATCTTGAATTGAGTGTCTTCTATTAGTTTTTCTTTTCCTCAGGAGGGTACATGCCACAGTAGCCGAATTTGGGGAATGATTCTCTTGTTAATTTTGTCATAGGTCTCTCCAAGCAATTGTCAATAACGCATCCTGTAGTTTCTGCTTCTCTCTCAGGTCCTACAGACGAGTGTCACAATCTAAAACCAGGTGGCAGGTTTGATCCACATGTGTATATATATAGATGCAATCAGAGTGCCAAGGGAGGGGTGTCAGATGAGTTTAAAGCCAGGGATCAAGTTAAGGCCGGATTTGAGTCCCTGTTTGGAATAGTAACCATCAATAAGAATGTTGATATATATTACAACCAACAAAGGTTCGTGAACTATACAAGAGATGCACTTTAGGGGCTTGCTGATCAATTAGACCCCACAGCCACCATGACTTTCCAGAACCGAATGGCTCTGGATATGATACTAGCCGAGAAAGGTGGTGTTTGTAAAATGATTGGTGAAACTTGCTGTACGTATATTCCAGATAACACAGGGCCCTCGGGTAAAGAGGCTATCGCAATAAAGAAATTGGCCACATTGTCAGAAGAGCTGAAGCGTAATTCTGGGATAACTAACCCCTGGGATGAGTGGTTTGTATGGACCGGACAATGGAAACAATTCTTAATGCAGATAGGAATAGGGATTCTGGTTACTCTTATCATACTCCTGCTACTTTCTGTCTGTATTGTACCCTGCATAAAACGCTCCTGTGCTAAGCTTACAGATCAAATGGTGCCTATTGTTCCCGTATATGTTGATAAAGAGAACCCGGGCAATACAGCAGAGTGATTTGTCCCCTTATGAATCTGTCTCAGCAGAAGCAGGGGTGACCACTCTAGTTTCCCAGCCATTAGAATAGAGTAGCATGTGTGTTGTAGATCCCTTCTGTGTCTATTAGGTCTTCGCGTTTAGTTAGTTAGGATTAGTCGTCAGGGAAGGGATTAGCCCTTGGACAGCTGACCAACAATGATAGGTAGGGCATAGATCATAAGCTAGAGATAGGGAAAGCAAACCTTACCCCGTCCTGTAGAAGTTATAAAGTATCGTTTATTTTGAGACAGTTTCTAGGGGGGATTGAGAAGGTACAGGCTCATAAAATGGAAGAATCTGTCTTAAAATGGCCGCTAGATACAAAATGGAGCAGTATAATATATAAATAAGCTTGTGCGTAGTGAAACAATAATTCAAGCAGAAATAACTTTAGAGCATGAGATTCGGTGCAATGTCTAATGATTTGTTTTTATTCTTCCGAGAACCAAGCCTGGAACAATCCTTATCAGAAGAAACTCCTCCACGCCATGAGGTTTGGAAAAAAAGAACAAATTGTGCTAACGAGATATTACAACCGTCTAGAAGCACAAGGGAGGACCAAGGAGGACGAGATAACCCCGGGAGAAACAGACATTTGAAGGATATTACACATATATTCTCACGTTACGCTATTACTGAACAATGCATGATTCTTAATGTTTGTCTAAGCCAATGAGATTAACGCTGTGACTAATGACGTATTCCTTTCCTGTATTAGAACTATACTAAAGTGAATAAACTTTCAGAGTACGTACGCCTTAAGCAGAGTGAGCTATATACTTGCCGGGGCTCTCTCTACGTATCTGAGGAGAACTGGAAACCGACTCTTTGTGTGGTTCTTGGCCTCCGTGGTGCACCGGATACAAATTAATTTGGAACCCAAGGCTTGAAAGGTTAATGTGACCGGTCATGTGTAACGGTCCTTAACAGTATAACCTGGGTATATCCTATATATAATTATATATGTACAGCTGGTATAAGTTATACATCTCCTGTATATAGTGATATAGATCATGCTGGTATAACCTGGGTATCTCCTGTATATAATTATATATGTACAGCTGGTATAAGTTATACATCTCCTGTACATAGTGATATGGAGCATGCTGGTATAACCTGGGTATATCCTGTATATAATTATATATGTACAGCTGGTATAAGTTATACATCTCCTGTATATAGTGATATAGATCATGCTGCTATAATCTGGGTATCCTCTGTATATAATTATATATGTACAGCTGGTATAACCTGGGTATCTCCTGTATATAATTATATATCCACTCCATCAGAATTTGATTGATCCGCCTTCCTTCCACTGAATCTGCTATGATACCTTTAAATTTGTCATAATCTGTGCGCAATGGTATGTCCCATTGCTTCATATAAATTGAATAGACTCTATTTGTACTATATGTATCTTCCTCATCACCTCCCCCAAATAGTTTTCTCCCTGTCTCATCTTAGTGTTGCTGGACACAGTTTGTTTTTGTAAGAGGGCAATAAAGCCCCCCCCCCATCTTGTTCATTAGCCATCTAAAGGTGGGTCAGCTGGTTGACTAGTGAAATGTAACAAGTCCCTCCCAGCTGAAGTCCTGTAGCCAGAACTTTAAAGCCAGTTCTATCCTCCATGCCTCACCTGATGTCTCCAGCACTAAGTGTCCAGCAACAAGTGTTTGATGCTGTTGAATGATGCAGTTATACAGCGCAGTTACTAATAATCATCTACCTTCTCTCTTTCACCAACAGGTATGTTTCACTCATCTTGTTCATTAGCCATCTAAAGGTGGGTCAGCTGGTTGACTAGTGAAATGTAACAAGTCCCTCCCAGCTGAAGTCCTGTAGCCAGAACTTTAAAGCCAGTTCTATCCTCCATGCCTCACCTGATGTCTCCAGCACTAAGTGTCCAGCAACAAGTGTTTGATGCTGTTGAAGGTTGCAGTTATACAGCGCAGTTCGACAGAGCAGGAGACAGGTAACATGCACAACTGTCCAAAGCCTGGTGGAAAATGCTCTCCTCTTCGCACTAATCTCCTTCACTATCCTCTTTTCAAGCCTTAACACTTTCCTTCAACGCCCAGCCCCAACAGACTCCATCCACATCAGCCCCTCCCTCCTCTCCTCACCTATGTATGGCTCCCATGCACTGTTCAACTTCCTAAGACGCCTTCAACCCCCCAATACTGCAGAGAAACACCTCAGACACCCACACAAATCCCCTAGCCATGTGCTCACCCTTGCTACTCTGCTACTCCTAGCTGCAGGGGACATCTTCCACAACCCAGGCCCAGCCCGTACTGTTCTCTACCAAACTGCCCCTGGCAGCCGACTATTACTACACCACCCTCAGCCGTGCCCTGGATGAAGTGGCACCGCCTGTGACGCGAGCCGTCAAACGCAGTCCACGGCAACCCTGGCTCACGTCCCAAACGCGCTTCATCCGGCGGTGCTCTAGGTGCGCCAAGCGGCTGTGGAGAAAGTCAAAGCTGCCGGCAGACTTCCTCCACTTCAAATTCATGCTTAAAACGTATAACCTAGCCCTTCACCATGCCAAACAAGTTTATTTCACCTCCCTTGTCTCCTCACTATCCCACAACCCCAAACAACTCTTTGAGACCTTTCACTTTTTTTTTTTTTCCTCAGGCCCAAAGAACAGGCTCCTGCGACAGACCTGACTGCTGGAGAACTAGCTGCCTATTTCAAAGAAAACGACAACATTCGAAAAGAAATCTCTGAAAGCTGCATGGTTAGCCCTGATCCCAGCTTCATCAGCACTGCACCCAGCACCTACTCACTATCTACTCTAGAACCAACGACAGAGGAAGAAGTCTCCAGGCTCCTTTCCGCTGCCCGCCCCACCACCTGCGCTAGCGACCCTCTCCCCTCTCACCTCCTCCGCTCCCTTTCCCCAGCTCTCATTACTCACCTTACCACAATCTGCAACCTCTCCCTAACCTCTGGCACTTTTCCCTCCTCATTCAAACACTCCATTATATCCCCTCTGCTTAAAAAATCAACCCTGGACCCGACTAATGCTGCCAACTACCGACCCGTCTCAAACCTCCCCTTTATCTCCAAATTACTGGAACGCCTGGTCTACTCCCGCCTTACTCGCTTTCTCTCTGACAACTCACTCCCTGACCCCCTCCAGTCTGGTTTCCGCTCTCTACACTCGACCGAAACTGCCCTTACAAAAGTAACAAATGACCTGATGACTGCAAAGTCAAGGGGTGACTACTCCCTACTAATCCTCCTTGACCTGTCTGCTGCATTTGATACTGTTGACCATAATCTCCGTCTCACTATGCTCCACTCTATTGGTCTAAAGGATACTGCTCTCTCCTGGTTCTCTTCCTACCTCTCTGACTGCTCTTTCAGTGTTTCCTTTGCTGGTTCTATCTCTGCTCCACTTCCTCTCGCTGTCGGGGTACCCCAGGGCTCGGTCCTTGGTCCCCTTCTTTTCTCTGTCTATACTGCCCCAATTGGACAAACCATCCACAGTTTTGGCCTCCAATACTATCTCTACACTGATGACACCCAACTATACACCTCCTCTCGTGAGATCTCTGGACCATTCCTCCAAAATGTTACCGACTGTCTGTCTGCTGTCTCTAACACTATGTCCTCCCTTTTTCTCAAACTAAACCTCTCTAAAACTGACCTCCTTGTCTTTCCACCTTCTAACCGACCTCCCCTCAACATCTCCATTCCAGTGTCTGGCACCATCATAACCCCCCGACGGCATGCCCGATGCCTTGGGGTCACACTGGACTCTGACCTCTCCTTTGCCCCCCATATCCAATCTCTGGCCCAAACATGCCACATGCACCTCAGAAATATTGCTAAAATACGTCCGTTCCTAACCACGGACACGCTAAAGACGCTCGTGGTTGCGCTCATCCACTCCCGGCTTGACTACTGCAACTCGCTACTCATTGGCCTCCCCCGCACTAGACTCGCTCCGCTCCAATCCATACTAAATGCAGCAGCTAGGCTCATTTTTCTATCCAGTCGTTATTCAGACGCCTCTGCATTATGTCAGTCGCTGCATTGGCTGCCCATCCACTGCAGAACTAAATGTAAACTCCTCTACCTCACTCACAAAGCTCTGCATGGCGCTGCACCACCATACACCACCTTCCTCCTGTCAGTACACCACCATACATCGCCTCCCTCCTGTCAGTACACCACCATACATCGCCTCCCTCCTGTCAGTACACCACCATACATCGCCTCCCTCCTGTCAGTACACCACCATACATCGCCTCCCTCCTGTCAGTACACCACCATACATCGCCTCCCTACTGTCAGTACACCACCATACATCGCCTCCCTACTGTCAGTACACCACCATACATCGCCTCCCTCCTGTCAGTACACCACCATACATCGCCTCCCTCCTGTCAGTACACCACCATACATCGCCTCCCTCCTGTCAGTACACCACCCAGCCCGCTCACTCCGATCGGCTAACACACTCAGACTAAACGCCCCTGTAATACGAACCTCTCATGCTCGCCTACAGGACTTCACCAGAGCAGCACCCATCCTCTGGAATGCTCTACCCCAAGGCATCCGGACAATTCCCGATGCACGAAATTTAAGACGTGCCTTAAAAATGCACCTCTTCAGGGAAGCATACCAAATCTCCTGACCTAGTCCCTCGCCCCTCCCTATGGTGCTCCACCCTGTTTGCCTTCTGATAAATGATCTGTACATAAAATCCCCTATTGCCTCTGTTCCCCACTCCCTGCACCTCCTGTACCACCCTCAACCCATTTGTGTCTAACCCAATGTACCTCACATTGTAATTGTTGTATTGTTTTGCATTTATCCATGCCTGAAAGCGCTGCGGAATAAGTTGGCGCTATACAAATAAAGATGATTATTATTATATTATATATGTACAGCTGGTGTAAGTTATACATCCCCTGTACATAGTGATATGGACCATGCTGGTATAACCTGGGTATCTCCTGTGTATAATTATATATGTACAGCTGGTATAAGTTATATAGCTCCTGTAAATAGTGATATGGAGCATGCTGGTATAACCTGGGTATCTCCTGTATATAATTATATATGTACAGCTGGTATAAGTTATACATCTCCTGTATATAGTGATATGGAGCATGGTTGGTATAACCTGGTTATCTCCTGTGTATAATTATATATGTACAGCTGGTATAAGTTATACATCCTGTATATAGTGATATGGAGCATGCTGGTATAACCTGGGGATCTCCTGTATATAATTATATATGTACAGCTGGTATAAGTTATATATCTCCCTGTATATAGTGATATGGAGCATGCTGGTATAACCTGGGTATCTCCTGTATATAATTATATATGTACAGCAGGTATAAGTTATACATCCCCTGTATATAGTGATATGGAGCATGCTGGTATAACCTGGGGATCTCCTGTATATATTTATATATGTACAGCTGGTATAAGTTATACATCCCGTATATAGTGATATGGACCATGCTGGTATAACCTGGGTATCTCCTGTATATAATTATATATGTACAGCTGGTATAAGTTATACATCTCCCTGTATATAGTGATATGGAGCATGCTTGTATAACCTGGGTATCTCCTGTATATAATTATATATGTACAGCTGGTATAAGTTATTGGTACAATTAGGGTGTATCAATTATATGATTACTAGAAAGGAGCGAACAAGAGCATTTCATGTAAACCACGTTGGTGACAATCAATTCAGAAAAGCCACTCTGCTTCCTTTTGTATCAGATGACCCCTCGGTCATTGGACCCGATTTGTTTACTGCATATATAATTCTTTTGTGATTCCACAATTTAAATTAATTGAAAACAATGAAATCTAGATGCAGAAGGGACTCTGAGCCATGAGAACTCCTAGTGCATGCAATACCGGCTGCCGCCTGAAGAGGGCAGTGCTTGACTACTACTGCAACACCAAAAACCCTTCAAAAGGCAACATTTTCTGCAGGTATTTCTCAGCGTTTGTAGGGCGGCGCTCAGCAGTGGGGTCTCTAATAGTCCACCAGCGGGGGTCTCTAATAGTCCTGTCTCACACATATGAATAGGTTCATGTTCACAAGAAGTGAATGTAGCCATCAGTTGGATATATGTGCTACACACGTGGCTGATACTTGTCATTGTCGTGAGGGCCACCCATCAGAAACTAGAGTAAATTAGGGTGGTTTCACTTCTGCGCCCGGGGTAACGCCTTCGGGGAGCAGGAAAAGGGAATCCCCGGGGCCGAGCGGCTCCATTTAAGGATGGAACTGAACAGGTAGCTGCGTCTCATACTCGCCCACTTCTGCGCTTCGGGAAAAGGTTTTTTTAAGGGTTTTATATACTTTATTTTTGTACAATAATAAAGCTTCTTTCACTTCTTTTAAGTCTCCGTTGGAGCCCTGAACCTCGTGTGTCTGCAGCATTCTATAAGTCACAGGCCATGGTAATAGAAGGAAATAGATAGCAGCCCTGAGGGTCTTCAGGAGGCTTCGGGCTGCCTCGACAACCAGAGGGCACCTTATGGTCCCGTTGCGGGGCGTCCATTTCTGCATCTAACCAACAAGGGGTAAAGATGGCAAGATACCATCTGGATGGTTTCAAAAGCCGACAGTAAGTGGAATAGGGCAATTATGGAAGAGACATAGGTTTAGTTTTAGGTAGAGAGAGGACATGGTGTTAGAGACAGCGGACAGACAGTCAGTGATGTTTTGGAGTAAAGGTGCAGAGATGTCACGGGCAGAGGTGTATAGCTGGGTGTCATCAGCATACAGGTGGTATTGGTGGACAAATCTCCTGATGGTTTGTCCAATAGTGGCTGTGTAGATGGAGAAAAGGAGGTGGCCGAGGACAGAGCCCTGGGGGACCCCAACAGCAAGGGGAAGAGGAGGGGAGGTAGAGCCAGCAAAGGAAACACTGAAAGAGCGGTCAGAGAGGTAAGAGGAGAACCAGGTGAGGGCAGTGTCCTTTAGGCCATTGGAGCGAAGCATACTGAGGAGGAGTTTGTGGTCAACAGTGTCAAATGCTGCAGAGAGGTCGAGGAGGATCAGTAGGGCGTAGTCACCCCTCGATTTAGCTGTCGGGAGGCCGTTTAACACCTTAGTAAAGGAGGTTTCTGTTGAATGTTGGGGGTGGAAGTCACACTATAGGGGGTCAAGAAGAGCGTTTTCTGATAGATAGCTTATAAGGCGGGAGTAAACCAGGCGCTCTAGTAGTTTGGAGATGAAGGGGAGGTTGGAGATGGGTCAGTAGTTGGTAGCATCAGTAGAGTCAAGAGTCCGTTTCTTTAGCAGTGGGGATATGATGGCATGTTTGAAAAAGGAGGAAAAAATTCTAGAAGTCAGCGAGAGGTTAAATATAGTGGTGAGATGGGAGATAACCACCAGGGAGAGGGACCGAAGGTGGTGTGAGAGGAGAGGGTTGCTAGTGCAGGTGGTGGAGTGAGCAGAGAAAATCAATCTGGAGATGCCTTCCTCTGTCGTTGGTCTGAGTATAGACAGTGAGCAGTAGCTGTTATTGACAAGACTAGGGTCAGGGCTAGTCTGGGATTGGGAAGTTATTTCCTGCCAGATGTCGTCTATTTTTTATTTTTTTTTTGCAGTAAGCAGCCAGCTCTTCGGCACTGAGATCCGTCACGGGGCTGCAGTTTAGGGCTGAGAAGGGAGTGAAAGGTTTCAAAGAGATTTATGGTTGTGAGATAGTGAGGAGACGAGAGGTGAAGTAGACTTGTTTGGCATGGTGGAGGGCGAGGTTGTAGGTTCTGAGCATGAATTTGTAATGGAGAAAGTCCGCAGTGTGAAAATGAACAATTTCTATCCTATCCCGTGGTAGGAAGTTGAGTTGCTCATGTTAGCTTTTCCATCTACATACTTAGTGAGAGGGGCTTCAGCACGGTTCAGCAGCTCCTGACAAAAGCGAGCAGCAAACTTTAGATATGTGTAAGGGGCAACTTGAGACTGCGGTTGACGAAGATAGAAGCAGATATAATGAAATTGGCGTCCGCTCATCGAACCCAAGGCAGCCATTAATGACAGATCGATTGGGGCAAACATTATTATTATTAGTGGAATTTCCTTGTTTATTAGTCTTCTGACCATTAAGGATTCAGGTGTGTCTTGCATTTTCTTTATACGTTGTCCGTTTCTATCGAATGATAATTAATGATGGTATGATCGCTTGTTTCCCCCGACAATCTTCTGAATAACACCTATTTATTATTGTATCCACAATTAACCTGTTTTTAAATATTTTGCACCTACATTTTAGCAGCTAAAATACTTCTTTGGTAATTTTTAGAGTTTTCACAATTAATGCTAATCGGTTAAACACGATCAAACTTTCCAAAAAAAGTATTCAGTATTTTAATTTGTACTTTCAACTTAACTTTGCAAACAAGGTAAACTTTGACTGCGTTTAAACTAGTAGGGCTTGGAGGGGGGGAGGGGGTGGCGGACCAAGGAACACCTCCCATTGCTGGAACATTGTCCTCTCCCAGGTATGACGCACTTTCAAGCTCATGTAGCCACATTTTTCTAGCAGGAAGGATTTAAGTCATAACACGATGACAGAGATTTTAAATTAGTTTATATTTTATTGCTCCTTTCCCAAAAAAACAATTTTGAAATTTGACAAAGTTTTAACAATTTTCTGACAGTGTATGTGAATCAGAGATCAGGTGAGAAGATCAAACATAGTTAAATGGTGAAAACCGTAACTTGCTTTACTAATAGCAGATTCCATTGTAGCACGAGGAACGTCATGCGACGGAGAAATCTGCGAATATTTATAAAATCAATTAGAAGAAAATGGATTTGGAATATCTGCTAGGACTCATCTACATTCTGTGAGGAAACCAATCAACATCCCGGTGTTGTTTATATATGTGTGTATATGCATATAAATATAAACCTCTGTGCAATATATTCAATGTGCTGCTATACAAAACAGGAATTCAAAATACAAAGATTAAAACTAGCTCCAGCTTCGTCCTCAGCGACCACATGCATTACTTCATGGTTCACGCCACAACACTGCGCTGGACTTTGTGTCATTCAGATCTAATGGTTTATGAATACTGTATACATCATGTTAAATAAATTAAAGAACAAATATCAATATACACATTACAGTAATTGCAACAAAGGCCATAAAATACTTCAAGAACAATAACATCGGACTTGTGTTTATTGCATAGTAAAACCCAACCCTACCTGAAGAGCACGCTGGCATGGCAATGAATGCAGTGATTGGAACATGGCAAAGTTCGCATGAGTGCATAGTTTAGTCCAGGACTGAAGGTCCATTTACATTCAATGAGTATCGCTCAAAATTCATTTAATCGACCGAAAATGAGCAATAATCGTTACGTATAAACACGGGCATCATGCATTTTTCACTTGAAGAATGATTTTAGGTTGAACTTAAAATCCATCGTTCAGCTAGTGAGAAATAAAGTATCTCTCAATAGACCGCACGCTGTTATCTCCACAGAAGGCGGCATATAACATTGTAATCTGCTGCCAGCCCCAAGGAGAACAAGTGTGCACAGCTGGGCGTGTGAATAATCACACCCTGGGCTCTGCAAACAGCTCCTGGAGGCTATTTTACATGCAAATGAAGATGATAAAGTGTTAATGGCCATTAACACTTTATGCAAATAGATTGCAAAATCTTTCAATCGTTTGAAAGATTATCTTTGCGTGTAAAGGGGCCTTAAGAGTCTTTCATCAGCAGCCATGTTGTCTTTCTAACATGTATTTTAAGTAAAACTAAAGGGAAAGCGTCACCATAAACCCCAACTTCCCCCTGAACTACTAAAAATGAATGGCTATCTAAAGAAACACATAATCCAACCATGTAATTACTATCTCTGAACTCACTTCCACGCCCTGGCAGTAAGCCGACAAACGGGTGACTGCTCTAGGAGCCATCAGCATGGAGCGGACATGCCCACAGCACGCAGGGCTTTAATACTCAGAGCGCGAGTATTTTTACGGCTCTGAGGATTAAAGCCCAGCAAACAAGGATGTAAAAAGGCAATGGCACTGTTACTAAAGGGTTAAGATCTCTGCTTGATGTTAGTGAACAGAGATCCTCATAGGTATGATGGAAGCTAACATGTATACGGCCATGGTTAAGCACTTTTAATAAATTCCTGTCTAAGGTAAATACATGAACTCCTTACTCATAACACAATTCTAGCAGTATTTTTCCCACTCTTGGTTTAACGCATAATATACAGTTCTAGAAATATCTGTAATTAGAGAATTATTTATATCGTACATGTGATGTCATCATTTCAGTGTTTACTCATGTTTATTAAAGGGGTTGTCTGGGAATTCAGGATAGGTCATCAATAGCTGATTGGCGGATTCCCGACACTATTGTCAGTATGCAGATTGCGCCATCCACATGGCAGTGGACCAGGTTGGTAGTACAGGTGCAGATCTTATTGAATTTGACTGTACCAACAACCTAGGCTGCTGCAGTATGGACGGTGTGATCTGCTTCCGGTTCTGTCCACACTGACAGTGGTGTCGGGAGTCAGGAAGGATCCCACCTGGTGGACCCCTGACAATCCTCTATTGATGAATTGTCCTGAAGATAGGTCATCAAAAGAAAAAATGCTGAAAGTCCTGGACAACCGTTTTAAGGAAACAAATGGAATTAAAGGAGTTTTGAAAGAAAAAAAAATAGAGAAAAAAATTCTATACGCCCCTATTCTTTCCCAGGTAGACTCCTTAAGGCATCTTCTCCTCGCTGATCTTGTCCAGTCCCCCGGGTCATATCACCTCCAGCCAGCCGGCTTGTTATGAAGGCTGCATTCCTCGCATTCTCTTTCGGGAAGGTCAGTGAAGGTCCCGTTCCTGTGGCATAGCATTCACTGGCTAGGAAGGAATGCTGATCTACTGCAGAGACAGCGGGCATGAGCAGTCTCTGCAATAGCTCGGCACTCACGTACATTCACAGGCCGTCTTGTAATGTACGAACGACACAGGCAGCAGAAGAATCAGCCAGCTGGAGGTGAGGTGACCTGGGGAACTGCAGGAGACCAGAGAGGATCAGCGGGGAGAAGATGAAGTAAGTAGACTGCCTGGGGAGGAATATGTAAGTGTAGAATTTTTATTTTAAAATGACAAAACCCCTTTGAGGTACCACAACCGTGTTCTAAATCATCAGTATGCTTACTACAGGCAAGGCTATATTTAGTTGTCAGACGACAGAAAGGTTGAGATCAACTCTACAATGTGGATGCGATTGTGCTATATACTAATAACATTAACCCTTTTCAATCCACTGTCTGACGTCTGAAGACATTGTGATTGAAGGCTGTACGGCTCCAATGTCGGAAGACGTCCAGCAGGGTTTTCTTATTGTATATTACTGGCCGCTCTGTTGTCGGGGGCCGTTCCAGCATGTCCCATACTGCAGTACTGACTCTAGCCAGCAGATGGCGCCATTGTATAATGGCAGAAAAAGAAAGCCCCCTAGGAAACCCTGAATCCTAAATTGGATTGCAAAGGGTTAAAGTGTACCTGCATTCTTATGTTTTCACAAACTAAGCTGTTGTGTGTACATGAAGAATAACACTATTTCTGGCCATTCTATGACTTGTATCCTGCATGTATCGTAATGCGCCCCCCCCCCCCACAAGCTGTATCTCTAATTCTGAGTGTTGCTCTTCCATCCTCTAACCCCCCTCTCAACAGATTTCCATGGGCAACATGAGTCAACACCCTCCTACACTTCCTGTGTTCCCTCTTGTTATCTCTGTTACTAGAATGAGAATGGGAGTGATTTCCCAGCACATAAATGTCATTTTAGGTGATTTGCACTTCTGCTAAGTATCACATTGGCTATTATATTAACACTGCTTGTTTCAAAGTGTAGTCACCATTTCATATTTAACGATTTTAGCCCAATAGTTTGGCCGGTAATTGAAAACATGTAGCGCACTGGGTGAAGCAAATGCTCTAAAACAAGAGATCCGAGTCTGACCGCACGGATATAGAATATATACAAACATAAGAATGGAATGTATTCAGGTCTTCCAAGCCTTTTATTTCGACGATATAGCCTGGATCCTTGTTGTTTATTCATTCAGTGGCTTCTGACTCTTCGTAACCTCGTGGAGCAGCCCACGCCAGAGCTTCCTGTCGGCTGTCCTCACCCCCATCTCCACCAAGGTCCAGTCCGTCACCTGAAGGGTATCATCCATCCATCTTGCCCTTGGTCGGCCCTTTTTCTTTTTGCCTTCCACTTTCCCTAACATCAGCATCTTCTCCAAGGTATTCTGTCTATTCATTATGTGGCCAAGTCCTTCCTTCCCTCCTGTGAGCCGTCTGCTTTATTTCCTGCAGTATGGACGGGTTTGATCTTTTTGTGGTCCCAGGCACTCTCAGCATCTTCCTCCAACCCCACAGTTCATAAGCGTCCATGTTCCTTGGTTCAGCCTTCCTTATGGTCCAGCTCTCACATCCATAGGTTACTATGGGGAATACCATTGCTTTAACTATGTGGACCTTCCTTGTCAGTGTGATGTCTCTGCTCTTGACTATTTTATTGAGGTCGGCCATTGCTCTCCTCTCAAGAAGTAACCGTCTTCTGATTTCCTGGCTGCAGTAATCTAGATATATAAGGTCTGTCGCTGCCTCCATGTTTTCTCCCTCTACTTGCCAGTTGTCAATCAATCTGGTTGCCATAATCTTTTTTTTTTTTGTTTAACCCAGCTTTTGCACTTTCTTCTCTCATCTTGGTAATAAGGCTCCTCAGCTCCTCCTCGCTTTCGGCCATCAAAGATGTATTATCTGCATATCTAAGATTGTTAATGATCCTTCCAGGGATTTTAGCTCCAGCCTTGGATTCATCATGCCCGGCTCGTCACATGATGTGTTCTGCATACAAGGTGAGTAGGTAAGGTGACAGTATACTGATCTTCTGTATATTCACACCACCTTCTCTTGATCACTTCCGCTTCTGTTAGATCCTTGCCATCTTTGTTTTTGATCATGCCTATTTTTGCCTGAAATTTACCTCCTGTCTTTCTAATTTTCTGAAAGAGGTCTTTCTTTCATCCTTCCTATTCTAGCAGTGCTTGCATACAATCTGAAAAATACAGTGATCCAAGTATATGCCCCGACCATGGCTGCTGAAGAAGCAGAAGTAGATCCGTTCTATGAGGATCTGCAGCACCTACTGGATAATACACCAAGAGGCATTATTTTCATCATAGGAGATTGGATTGGTAAGGTGGGTAGTCACATGACTACGGATTACGGGCAAGCATGGTCTGGGATAACAAAATGAAGCGGGATGTAGGATGAGAGAATTCTGCCAGGACAACTTACTGTGCCTAACAAACACTCTCTTCCAACAACCTAAAAGATGGCTTTATACATGGACTTCATCAAACGGTCAACACCAAAATCAGATTGACTACATCATTGCAGCCAAAGGTGGCGGACATCCATTCAGTCGGTGAAAACAAGACCTGGAGCTGACTGTAGCTCAGACCACGAACTTCTTGTCGCACAGTTTAGAATCCGACTAGAGAGAATAAGGAAGACCCACAGAGCAGTTAGATATGATCTAACTAATATTCCTAATGAATATGGAGTGGAGGTGGGGACTAGATTTAGGGGACTAGATTTAACAGAGAGGGTCCCAGAAGAACTTTGGACAGAAGTTCGCAACATTGTTCAGGAGGCGGCAACAAAGAGCGTCCCAAAGAAAAAGAAAACCAAGAAGGCAAGATGGTTGTCTGCTGAGACACTGGAAGCAGCCCAAGAAAGTAACAGTGATAGGTGGAGATAAGCCCGATTAAATGCACAACTCCAGAGGTGAGCCAGAAGGGATAAGGGACCATTTCTAAACAAGCCTGGATCCACACAGAGGTGGGTCTGTCAGAGGTGGTCCCATGTGAATAAAGGCCACATGTTTTGATCAAAATGTGTACTAAGAGTTATGCCACTGTAATCCGTTATTAAAGGTGCCTGAGTGCTGCTGCCACGTGCTTTTGCTCGTACTGCATTGTTGCAGCCATGACATACTGCGCAATTTCTTCATAGGAAGTGTTGACCGTATATGTTTAGTCTCATCTGCTCACCTTAAGCGCTCTTTCAATTAACCCTATATAGTAATAAGTTAAAGTTTCATTTACTAGTCATTTTATTCAATGAGCTCAAAACCAAGTGACCGTCAGGCCGTGTAAACAGGAGCCGCTCAATCTCACAGTGAATGGAGGCGGGCGGGCCGGGACGATCCCCGGCGCCATTACCTTGAACACCTATGATAGTCGGGCCGTAGTCAGCGGGACGTCTGTCGAGTGCTAATGTGCATGACAGTCGTCCCATGTAAAGGTACCTTTAGTCTTTTAGTCGTCGCAGCGATATTGTTCCTTTGCTTTCATGCAGGAGATTGCTTCTGTTCGCCTCTATCCACACATAGATGAGCGGCGGCCTGTCGCGCTGCTGTAGTTCATGGAATTGAGCAGCAGCACCTCCTTCACGGCTGATCAACACAAACTGAACGACGAACGATAAGAGAACAAGTCATCGTTCAGCCGCTGGCAGCGATTTCACTGAATGATATGGTCAGATTCCCAGGATCCAGCGAGATCGTTGCGTGTAAAAGGGCCATAAGATACAGTGTAGATTACATAAGTGACAATATTACCCTATAACATATATACTCATACTTAGTGGTAGTGATGTCATCCCCTACTTTATGTAAATCAGTGATGTCATGCTTGTAATATAAAATAATAAAACTATGAAACAATTGTAAGTCAGTGAAGGTGTTCGAGTCACATAAACCTCCCATCCGTCCCGCCGCGGCCGCCATTATCCTCCTAAACCTCTCATCTGTCCCGCCGTGGCCGCCATTATCCTCATAAACCTCTCATCCGTCCCGCCGTGGCCGCCATTATCCTCCTAAACCTCTCATCTGTCCTGCCGCGGCCGCCATTATCCTCCTAAACCTCTCATCTGTCCCGCCGTGGCCGCCATTATCCTCCTAAACCTCTCATCTGTCCTGCCGCGGCCGCCATTATCCTCCTAAACCTCTCATCTGTCCCGCCACGGCCGCCATTATCCTCCTAAACCTCTCATCCGTCCCGCCACAGCCGCCATTATCCTCCTAAACCTCTCATCCGTCCTGCCACGGCCGCCATTATCCTCCTAAACCTCTCATCCGTCCCGCCGCGGCCGCCATTATCCTCCTAAACCTCTCATCTGTCCTGCCGCGGCCGCCATTATCCTCCTAAACCTCTCATCTGTCCTGCCACGGCCGCCATTATCCTCCTAAACCTCTCATCCGTCCCGCCACGGCCGCCATTATCCTCCTAAACCTCTCATCCGTCCCGCCACGGCCGCCATTATCCTCATAAACCTCTCATCCGTCCTGCCACGGCCACCATTATCCTCCTAAACCTCTCATCCCTCCCGCCACGGCCGCCATTATCCTCCTAAACCTCTCATCCCTCCCGCCGCGGCCGCCATTATCCTCCTAAACCTCTCATCTGTCCCGCCGCGGCCGCCATTATCCTCCTAAACCTCTCATCCCTCCCGCCACGGCCGCCATTATCCTCCTAAACCTCTCATCTGTCCCGCCGCGGCCGCCATTATCCTCCTAAACCTCTCATCCGTCCCGCCACGGCCGCCATTATTCTCATAAACCTCTCATCCGTCCCGCCACGGCCGCCATTATCCTCCTAAACCTCCCATCCGTCCTGCCGTGGCCGCCATTATCCTCCTAAACCTCTCATCCGTCCCGCCACGGCCGCCATTATCCTCCTGAACCTCTCATCTGTCCAGCCGTGGCCGCCATTATCCTCCTAAACCTCTCATCCGTCCCGCCGCGGCCGCCATTATCCTCCTAAACCTCTCATCCGTCCCGCCACGGCCGCCATTATCCTCCTAAACCTCTCATCCGTCCCGCCGCGGCCGCCATTATCCTCCTAAACCTCTCATCCGTCCCGCCGTGGCCGCCATTATCCTCCGCTGGCCGTTACTATGGGATGAGGCAGTGACCATGGATAGCACATATATACCATAATTACAAAGCAGCAATAATGTATTTTTCTTCTAGCTTTTCTACATTCGTCACACCTGTATACGTATTACACACAAATGCATTGAGGTACTGCGTCTCGTGATGACGGGGAAGGCATATAACTTAGTGAAATAATGATAGTTCTAAAATGTGTGTTTTATGTACAGAAACCCTTCTAAATCTCTACATGTATCCAATATGCAAGGACACTGATCTCACCAAAATGAGCACTCTAAACACTAAGGCTTCATGTAGGGCCGCGGCCTGGTGTGGAACTACTATGCCAAGCATGCCCTGCCACCGCAGCTGGATGTGTCACAGAAGCTGGAGACCACGCTGGACTCTGTCCCCAGAGGGTGCATTAAATGGGCAGCTCAGTGCAGCTATGTCCAATTAGTTAGGTCTTCAATGAGTGCGCAGCTCAGCGGGATCAGTACAAGTAGGCCGCCATCAGTGCGTTACAGAACAGCTCGTTACATACAGCATATCCTCAAATAGAAAGGCGAGTTCAGTATAAAGGTTGGTATAAAAGCTTTTCCCTGAAGTTTCCCCCTACTCTGCAGCATGGCCTTGGCAGGGGGAAGCGTCTTGCTCCAGTCACGTTGCTTCAGTGGTTGCCTCAGGACTCGCTGCCCTTCGCTAGTCAGCCTGATAAAGGAATAAACAGCATCAACTAAGCCTCCGGAAAATCTGGAGAAGATCTTTTCTTCCACATATGGAAGATACAGGTGCAGAGCCAATCAGCTAGCAAATGTGTGTCAGGTGACTGGGCTGGCGTATGCCGCTCACTGATTTTTCTGCACCCAGTCCCAACTTTCTTCATTGTCTTTCCGGTTCCTTTCCGCTTCAATGATTTCTTTGTACCTTCGTCGAAAAAAGCCCATCTAAAAGAAAGGTGAAGAAAAGAAGGGGGTTATAATACAAATGAGAACCTTAAAGGGGCCAAGATTAGGATTATAGCAAGCATTATAAATTAGGTAAAAATATGTCATTTGCCCATTAACTGTCTTAACATCGTTTGTTTGGTGCACCCCCCTGGATACTGGCTCACCGCTGCCCATGGATATGTGCTGCTGTAGTTCCATGGGCAACCATTGAGCATGCGCAGCAGCACCTCCTTCACCGGTCTACACGCTTCAGTCTTCCTCCACAGCGAGCCGGCATCTCACTGCAGCCATCAAGTGTGCGCAGCCAGTCCCGCCTGCCACCACTCTGACTGCCAGCGGAGACAGGACCACACATGTGCAGTCTACTCCCACCGCTCCACTTGATAGCAGAGACTGGGCCGTGCATTCGCACCGGTTACGACAAAGGGACTCCAACCCTGATCCCAATCACTACACCCGGCCAGTAAGTAACCGGCCCGGATGGGATTTATTCTTTATTGGCCATATAATTTCCAGCTATGGGCTGACCAGGCAGCGACCCAACAAGTATTTCATGCATCAGTTTGTGACCCCTGACCTCTCCCCCCAGTGTCTGCATTCCTGTACAGAGTGCAGAGGCTGGGTGGGAGGTCAAACATCACAGACCAAGTAGAGCAGCGGCGGCCGCTGGACCAGAGCTACAGATGGAGTGCATGAAATACTTGTCTGGTCACTGCCCGGCTACAAGTCCAGTATGAGACACTATTGTTACTGGGGCCACTATGAAGGTCATTATTACTATTAGGGCTACTACAGGGTCACTACTACTACTGGGGCCACTTATTATAGGGGTCACTATTACTACTGGCGCCACTTATTATAGGGGTCACTATTACTACTGGCGCCACTTATTAAAGGGGTCACTATTACTACTGGGGCCACTTATTATAGGGGTCACTATTACTACTGGCGCCACTTATTATAGGGGTCACTATTACTACTGGGGCCACTTATTAAAGGGGTCACTATTACTACTGGCGCCACTTATTATAGGGGTCACTATTACTACTGGCGCCACTTATTAAAGGGGTCACTATTACTACTGGGGCCACTTATTATAGGGGTCACTATTGTCACTATTACTACTGGGGCCACTTATTATAGGGGTCACTATTGTCACTATTACTACTGGGGCCACTTATTATAGGGGTCACTATTGTCACTATTACTACTGGGGCCACTTATTATAGGGGTCACTATTACTACTGGGGCCACTTATTATAGGGGTCACTATTAGAGATGAGCGAACGTACTCGGATAAGCACTACTCGTCCGAGTAATGTGCTTTATCCGAGTATCTCTCTGCTCGTCTTGAAAGATTCGGGGAGCGCCGCGGAGCGGGGAGCTGCAGGGGAGAGCGGGGAGGAACGGAGGGGAGATCTCTCTCTCCCTCTCTCCCGCCCGCTCTCCCCTGCTCCCCGCCGCAACTCACCTGTCAGCAGCGGAGCGCCCCGAATCTTTCAAGACGAGTACAGCGGTACTCGGATAAGGCACATTACTCGAGCGAGTAGTGCTTATCCGAGTACGTTCGCTCATCTCTAGTCACTATTACTACTGGCGCCACTTATTATAGGGGTCACTATTACTACTGGGGCAACTTATTATAGGGGTCACTATTACTACTGGGGCCACTTATTATAGGGGTCATTATTGCTGGGGCCACTTATTATAGGGGCTCACTATTACTACTGGGGCAACTTATTATAGGGGTCACTATTACTACTGGGGCCACTTATTATAGGGGTCATTATTACTACTGGGGCCAGCAATATAGGGGGCCACTATTACTACTGGGGCAACTTATTATAGGGGTCACTATTACTACTGGGGCCACTTATTATAGGGGTCACTATTACTACTGGGGCCAGCAATATAGGGGGTCACTATTACTACTGGGGCCAGCTATTATAGGGGTCGCTATTACTACTGGGGCCACTTATTATAGGGGTCACTATTACTACTGGGACCACTTATTATAGGGGTCATTATTACTGGGGCCACTTATTATAGGGGGTCACTATTACTACTGGGGCCACTTATTATAGGGGTCACTATTGTCACTATTACTACTGGGGCCACTTATTATAGGGGTCACTATTGTCACTATTACTACTGGGGCCACTTATTATAGGGGTCACTATTGTCACTATTACTACTGGGGCCACTTATTATAGGGGTCACTATTACTACTGGGGCCACTTATTATAGGGGTCACTATTAGAGATGAGCGAACGTACTCGGATAAGCACTACTCGTCCGAGTAATGTGCTTTATCCGAGTATCTCTCTGCTCGTCTTGAAAGATTCGGGGAGCGCCGCGGAGCGGGGAGCTGCAGGGGAGAGCGGGGAGGAACGGAGGGGAGATCTCTCTCTCCCTCTCTCCCGCCCGCTCTCCCCTGCTCCCCGCCGCAACTCACCTGTCAGCAGCGGAGCGCCCCGAATCTTTCAAGACGAGTACAGCGGTACTCGGATAAGGCACATTACTCGAGCGAGTAGTGCTTATCCGAGTACGTTCGCTCATCTCTAGTCACTATTACTACTGGCGCCACTTATTATAGGGGTCACTATTACTACTGGGGCAACTTATTATAGGGGTCACTATTACTACTGGGGCCACTTATTATAGGGGTCATTATTGCTGGGGCCACTTATTATAGGGGCTCACTATTACTACTGGGGCAACTTATTATAGGGGTCACTATTACTACTGGGGCCACTTATTATAGGGGTCATTATTACTACTGGGGCCAGCAATATAGGGGGCCACTATTACTACTGGGGCAACTTATTATAGGGGTCACTATTACTACTGGGGCCACTTATTATAGGGGTCACTATTACTACTGGGGCCAGCAATATAGGGGGTCACTATTACTACTGGGGCCAGCTATTATAGGGGTCGCTATTACTACTGGGGCCACTTATTATAGGGGTCACTATTACTACTGGGACCACTTATTATAGGGGTCATTATTACTGGGGCCACTTATTATAGGGGGTCACTATTACTACTGGGGCAACTTATTATAGGGGTCACTATTACTACTGGGGCCACTTATTATAGGGGTCATTATTGCTGGGGCCACTTATTATAGGGGTCACTATTACTACTGGGGCAACTTATTATAGGGGTCACTATTACTACTGGGGCCACTTATTATAGGGGTCATTATTGCTGGGGCCACTTATTATAGGGGTCACTATTACTACTGGGTCAACTTATTATAGGGGTCACTATTACTACTGGGGCCACTTATTATAGGGGTCACTATTACTACTGGGGCCAGCAATATAGGGGGCCACTATTACTACTGGGGCCACTTATTATAGGGGTCACTATTACTACTGGGGCAACTTATTATAGGGGTCACTATTACTACTGGGGCCACTTATTATAGGGGTCACTATTACTACTGGGGCCACTTATTATAGGGGTCACTATTACTACTGGGGCCACTTATTATAGGGGTCACTATTACTACTGGGGCCACTTATTATAGGGGTCGCTATTACTACTGGGGCCACTTATTATAGGGGTCCCTATTACTACTGGGGCCACCAATATAGGGGGTCACTATTACTACTGGGGCCACTTATTATAGGGGTCACTAGTACTACTGGGGCCACTATTACTCTGTCACTTCAGACAAGTCTCAATGGCCCAATAATGTGTTGGGTCTCTTGTGTATTGGGGATGGTATAATGAGTGGCAGCATAAAGGCGAAGGCTCTCGCCCCCCTGTACCGGACTGCGTTGTGGTGATGAAGTGACTTGCTACATATTTATCAGATAAGATGTATCATTACTTTGTGAAAAGTTTAAATGACCCTGAAACATCAACAGAATCACTTAAACAATGCAGTTTGCTGACTGAACCCCCCGGGGACAGAGAGGATTACACCTCTGGGGCTCTGAGCAGACAAATCAATAGAAGCGGATGTGCAGAAACTGAGTAAATAAATTGGGAAGCCGATCCCAGAGCCGCGGATGACAGCAGCTTCCATCAGACCGCCGCACGTTTATATCTAACAAATAGAACATTTTTATTCCCCCCCCCCCCCCCATAAACGGCTCCGGCGCTCCTCTACAGACTACGCACACTGCCTAGGAAGGCATCCGCCAGCACTTCTGAGTAATGTGTTCTCATGTGGAGCGAGCTGGCATCAGATCTATGGTAAAAGAGGGCCTGGTTTTCCCAAAACCACATTCACAAAGTAAACTTACAGCCAACTATAATAACGCCCCACTCACTTCTGCCAAAGGTAAAGAATCCTATTTTTATGTATATATTGGAATGCCTTGGATGTACTAATATACTACATGTTCATTAATTGTCACACTAGAAACAATATAGATACACATCGTACTTTGTACTAGGAAAGACAAAAGCAAGAATTCTGTGAGGTTTTAGGCCTCATACACACTGCCATATTACGGATCCATGGGTTCTAGAACTGTAAGCTAGTGATTATAGGCTGCTAAGGGCACTTGCTATAATTCCATCTGCCTCAGTATGAAGTGCCTATAGGCGCTTTATCAACAACAAATTATAACATTTCAGTAATTACAAGGACTCTTTAAATGATGGCATCACTCTAAGACCTTAGGGACCATCATCAATCCTGAGAATGAAGTGGACAAAGTGTTGGCTTACTTATACTTCCACCTACTTGGATGTGCAGGGAACTGCTAGTGGCCCCAAGCACATGGAATTCCCCAAATAGTGGGTGGTCAGGATCCCATTGTGAGTCAACAATGTGATGCAGCAGCCAAAAAGGCAAACACAATTCTGGGATGTATTAAGAGAAGCATAGAGTCTAAATCACATGAGGTCATTATCACCCTCTACTCTTCCTTAGTCAGACCTCTTCTGGAATACTGTGTCCAGTTCTGGGCACCCCACTTTATAACAGACATAGACAAACTGGAGCAAGTTCAGAGAAGAGTTACCAAGATGGTGAGCGGTCTGCAAATCATGTCCTATGAGGAGCGGGTAAAGGATCTGGGAATGTTTAGCAGAAGAGAAGGCTGAGAGGAGACTTAATAGCTGTCTACAAATATCTGAAGGGCTGTCACAGTGCAGAGGGATCAGCCCTATTCTCATCTGTACAAGGAAAGACTAGAATGGGATGAAACTGAAAGGGAGGAGACACAGATTAGGTATTAGACAGTGAGGGGGATCAATGAGTGGAACAGGTTACCACGGGAGGTGGGGAGTTCTCCTGCAATGGGATGAAACTGAAGAGGAGGAGACACAGATTAGATATTAGACAGTGAGGGGATCAATGAGTGGGACAGGTTACCACGGAAGGTGGGGAGTTCTCCTGCAATGGGATGAAACTGAAGAGGAGGAGACACAGATTAGATATTAGACAGTGAGGGGATCAATGAGTGGAACAGGTTGTCACGGGAGGTGGGGAGTTCTCCTTCAATCGAAGTCTTCAGAGGCTGGACAGACATCTGTTTGGGATGAATTAGTGCACTGAGCAGGGGGTTGGACCCGATAACCCCGGAGGACCCTTCCAACTCTACTGTTCTATGATTCTTTGAATAGACTGTGACGGCCAGTGCGCTAAATCTGCACTGCAGAACTTTCATTCTCAGCAGTGGTGAGTGTTGTGCTACACGATGTGAATATCTCTTTAAACTAGTGCACACAATGACACATAATTAAAGCGGTCCTCCAGTCTGGGACAAACAAAGGTGGCCGCACCACTTCTCCGACTACCTTAAAGAAGAATAAGCTTCAGCAGCATCCAAGGTGCAAATTCAGAATCCAAAAGGTTTTATTTTCCCATCACAAAAAACAAGCAGGAAACGTTTCGGCCATGTTGGCCTTTGTCAATTTGCACCTTGGATGCTGCTGAAGCTTTTCCTTCTTTACGGTATACACTTCTTGTAGTGACAAGGATCCAGTCACTTTGCTTTGGCTATTGCATGCTGTATGCCCAGCCCCTGGTTGGGGTCTCACAATTTGTGCTGCTATCGGACTTTCTTCTTGGACACTTCTCCGACTACCTGATGCACACCACATTGGTACTACATCGGTAGTCTAAGATTCTACACTCTGCTTTGATTGGCCAGTGTTGCTTATATAAGCAGCATGAACAATCTTGGACTACTGATGCATTACCAATGCAGAATGTCCATCAGTTAGAGAAGATGCAGCCATCTTTGTTTGTCCGGGACTGGATGGTCGCTTTAATGCCTCGCCCTAAAAGTCCAAAAACTAAAGACAGGAACTGCAGCACTTAAGCACCAGCTAAATAGCTGTGGGAGACAAATAGCCAATCTGTGCACGCCTACCCGGACGTCGGACTCCAAATGTCCACAAATCAATGTATATAATTATGGAGGAAAGGCAGCAGAGTGGAATAGAGCTTCTTACCAGACGGGATTCATATAAGGACTTTTATTCGCTATCTACACTGAAAAGACATGACGTTTCGATCCCTACTGCTGTGATCTTTGTCAAGCATATGAGTAAAAGTAACAATAATGGAGACAGAAGAAATGAGCCCAAAGCCTTCCTCCCAAGGAACAAGAACGCAGTTGTGTCTATATTTTCTTTGCAGCCCCTTGCTCTGAGTTTTAGCCTCATGAATACAGCAGCGCCACATGCTAGGAGCCTCTAGGGAGGGACACAAAGTCCCAGCCGCTTCATGCTGTGGACCATAGTCACTCCTACTGTAAAGTGCCTCCATATGCACAAAGTCCATAACTTTATAATATCACATGATTTAATCTAGTAGCTGAATAATACCTGTATCCCAAAATAACCGTCCGCTCCCCAATGTAGGCACAGATACCGATCGTACGGGCACGGAAGGAATTCATTAAATAGCTAATGTTGAACATCCGGCATCGCAGATCTTCCATAAAATCTCAGTTTATTAAAGCACAACTCGAATTCATGGAATCAAATCTGAAGCACTGAACCGCCCAACGCATTTCTGACTATAAGTCATGGCTGATGATTCAGGACGTGGAGTCAGAAATGCGTTGGGCGGTTCAGTGCTTCAGATTTGATTCCATGAATTCGAGTTGTGCTTTAATAAACTGAGATTTTATGGAAGATCTGCGATGCCAAATGTTCAACAATGGCGCCAAAGCTCTCCGTGACAGATGAAGAGGACAAGACATTGCCCGGCTTCAGCATTATCCGAATCCCAGTATCTAAGGTTTAAAGGGTCCCGAACTGTTCAGACAACTCATGCTTAGATGGTAGCCATGATGACAAGTAACAAAACTGCAATTTACTTTATTAACCTGAAATGATGTTTTTGTGCTGAAAACTCCTTCTAAAGTGCCGCTCCCCCCGCCTGCAATAGTAAACACGGCCTATAGGCAAGAGTGAGACTGTTTCTGGAAAGGCAGCCCCTTTCGGTCCTGGCCACCCTTATGTGACGTGTGACAGGTATTTGAAAACAATTGTTTGCCGGTGAAGTGTTACTACTTGAACTCATGGATGACGGACCTTCTTCTTCTGCCAAGGCACCAAGCACCTTCATGTCCCACTGAATACAGCAGCCCTTGTAAATAGTGCTGCCATATGGGGGGCATGCAGCTGAAGATAACACTTAGTAAAAGTTCATCCAACTCTAAGCTAAAGACACCAATGTAACTATGGCTTCACCTGGACAGCGCCACCATTAAATCAGTGCGGCCGGCTGGGATTCACTATCACTCATTAATTGCTTCCAGGAATCAAAACAAGGAAATGAATGTTACAAGAAAATGAAGCAGGACGAAATCCACAAAGGCAAAATCAAGGAATGCATCTTGGAATGTCCGATTTTTCAGAAAGACATCAGCCAACGGAATTCAAGGGAATGCCAGAAGACATAGCAGGAGCAACTCTACGAGGGCTTCATAGCAGCACTACTAGATGTGTTTTAGTGGTATACGCTGTAATCTTAGCCCCCCTTTTCCCTGCTAAGACGTCCAGCTGTTTCCATACATTGGCTGCTTAGCTTCTAACACCTAATCTCAGTGTTTGCGTAACATCCTACCACAGTTATAGGCTTAGAGGAATCTGTGGTGTCTAACATCCCGAAAAACATCCAATCGAGCAGGGAGAAAATATCCAAATACATTCCTGAACTCCGCTAGAAGAAGGAGAGCAGCCGTCCCGGCAGTTAACCCCCCCGGTGTGCCCCCCTGAGAGTGTGGATGTCCCCTGGCACCCAGGGTCCGCTATCAATACATCAACTCCCTAAGTAGCCCAACCGTCACCCATGTATAACCATAAGGAAACAACACAAATGGAGAGCGACAAAGCATGACCCAGAGGGGAGCTCGCCTCGCAGGGGAAGCCTTGGTGCCCTTTTCACACCGGATGGAATTTTCCACATTCCAAACCACAAATTGTGGTAAATTCCACGACTCCATGCAGATTTTCCTGCGGAATGAACATGGCTTAAATCAGCCTGCAGTTCTGCAGCTAGCCCTGTGGATTTTCATGCGGAATTCCAATTCCACAGCAGCAAATTCTGCTGCGCCCCGGTGGAAATATTCCGCCCATGTAAAAGGGCCCATAGACTTCAAGCCTTGATTCCAAGTCGGATATCAGGTATTCAGATGTTCCATGGATGTAGTAAAGCACCATTTGACTCTTATGGCGTGAGGATAACTTTCTGGGCCAAGTTTGCTTTACATTTCAATAGACGTTCAATGTTTATTTTTGTGTTAAGATGACAATTTCTTTTCAATGGCTTAACAGGGTATTCCAGTGATATCCAGGGTGGGGATAACCAGCTGATCGTGGGAGTCTGACCACTGGAACCCCTATTGATTGCCAGAATGGGGTCCCATACCCCGCTTACAGACTGGCTAAATGAATCACATGCTCGGCCAGCACTCCATTCATTTGAATGGAAGTGCTGAAGGTAGCTGAGCTCAAGCAATCCGCTATCTCCGCTGCTCTAATCGAAATGAGTGGAGCACCAGAGATAGTCGAGCGCTTGAATTCGCCATTTTCGTCACTCCCATTGAAATAAATGATGTGGCTGAGCACGTGCGCTGCGGCTCCAAGCCTTCTGCCAGTCTCTCAGAGAGATCTGGGATCCATGTTCTCCTTAGTATGATCTCAGAGAGATCTGGGATCCATGTTCTCCTTAGTATGATCTCAGAGAGATCTGGGATCCATGTTCTCCTTAGTATGATCTCAGAGAGATCTGGGATCCATGTTCTCCTTAGTATGATCTCAGAGAGATCTGGGATCCATGGTCTCCTTAGTATGATCTCAGAGAGATCTGGGATCCATGGTCTCCTTAGTATGATCTCAGAGAGATCTGGGATCCATGTTCTCCTTAGTATGATCTCAGAGAGATCTGGGATCCATGTTCTCCTTAGTATGATCTCAGAGAGATCTGGGATCCATGTTCTCCTTAGTATGATCTCAGAGAGATCTGGGATCCATGTTCTCCTTAGTATGATCTCAGAGAGATCTGGGATCCATGTTCTCCTTAGTATGATCTCAGAGAGATCTGGGATCCATGTTCTCCTTAGTATGATCTCAGAGAGATCTGGGATCCATGTTCTCCTTAGTATGATCTCAGAGAGATCTGGGATCCATGGTCTCCTTAGTATGATCTCAGAGAGATCTGGGATCCATGTTCTCCTTAGTATGATCTAAGAGAGATCTGGGATCCATGTTCTCCTTAGTATGATCTAAGAGAGATCTGGGATCCATGTTCTCCTTAGTATGATCAGAATACCACTTTAAGAAAGTTATCAGGGTCAAATTAAACTTTGCTACATCATAAATCGTGTGCGCTTCTTCTTGTATGTAAAGCCAACCTAAACCATGACTGTGGGGGGCACATAAAACCCTAGAAGCTGTCACAGAAATATATAGAAAGCTGAACCTTTTTTTTTTGTTTTAGAACAACACAAAAGTTGTGAAGACGCACAAACCCTTGTAGTTCGCAATTCCAGTAAGCTATGGAATGAGGCTGCTTTCACAGGGGCGAGTGCGATAACGGACCAAGAAACCCAGCCTGGTATTGAGCTTACCAACGTGTGTTTTAGCCTCATGTCCATGGGCGGGTCTGGTTCCATGGGAAGGAGCCCCGCCGTGGAATCCCACCGTGCCAGCCGCATGAGGACATTACTTACCAGTCCGGTGCATGCGGGTCGTCCAGCGTCTACTCCGTGCATGTGGGTGTGGCTGCCCGACGTGGCACGCCCCCCGCACATGTGCAGTGGAGATTTTTTTTAATAAAAAACCTCCTGCCTTCTAGCGGACCCCCGCAGTGACAGTTCCAGGTGCGCCGCAGATCAGACGGCTTCTATTGCCTTCAATAGCAGGCGTCCCTGCGGGATCCACAGCAAAATAGAGCATGCTGCGATTTGTATTCCAGTCCAGAAGGTCCGCATTAATTAAGCTGCAGACTCCCATGATTTTCTATGGGTGACTTGAACTTCGGATCATCCGCGCGGGTGCCTCACGTGGATCCCGGAATTCAAACCTGCCCGTGGACATGAGCAAACCCGCAGATACGAGGTGTTCTTCATGCCAAACTGCCTCACATCACTTCCGGTGCTCACCTCACACACGTCGGAGGATTGGCAAGTATGTCCACTGATTTCACATGGCATGGGATGTCTTTGACTGTCCCGTTGAAAATAATGGGCATCGCATTCTGAGGGACGTGAAAAAACAGGACATATAGCGATTATATACCTCGCAGCAGCGCTCATGTGTATGACTCCATTCAAAAGAATACGGGCGGCATGGAGGCTCTGGTACCCCGTTGTACGGCCTCTAGCTTGGATACAGGATGTAATACGGGCGGGCATGGAGGCTCTAGTACCCTGTTGTACCACCTGTAGCTTGAATACAAGATGTGATACAGGAGGGCATTGAGGCTCTAGTACCCTGTTGTACCACCTCTAGCTTGGATACAAGATATGATATGGGCAGGCATGGAGGCCCTAGTACCCTGTTGTACCGCCTCTAGCTTGGATACAACATGTGATATAGGTGGGCATTGAGGCTCTAGTACCCTGTTGTACCGCCTCTAGCTTGGATACAACATGTGATATAGGTGGGCATTGAGGCTCTAGTACCCTGTTGTACCGCCTCTAGCTTGGATACAACATGTGATATGGGTGGGCATGGAGGCTCTAGTACCCTGTTGTACAGCCTCTAGATTGGACACCAGGTGTAATACGGGCGGGCATGGAGGCTTTAGTACCCTGCTGGGACACCTCTAGCTTGGATACAAGATGTGACATGGGCCGGCATGGAGGTTCTAGTACCCTGCTGTACCGCCTCTAGCTTGGATACTAGATATGATAAGGGAGAGCATGGAGGCATACAGGTTCTGTATAGTATCTTGCGGCATATCGCTCCACGTTTGCTGTAACTGAGCTTCTAGATCGTGCAAACGCGTAGGCTATCAAAGTTGGTGTCCCGCATGGTCCCATACATGTTCTATTGGTGATAAATCTGGCATAAAGCAGGCCATGGATGTGTGACAATGTTGAGGTGGCATTTCTGTGACCCCCTTGCTGTTTATGGCTGAGCATTGTTGTGATGGAAAATGCCCCTTGGAAGCCTCCATAAGACAAAACCCGTTACTGCAAGATGTCCCAACTATTTCACTGGGCTGTCATTGTCCCTCATACCACTACTAGGAGTGACCGACTATGATATGTGATGCCCCCCAGACCATCACACTAGCAGTGGGGGCAGTCTGCCACTCCCCAGAAAAGGCAGGATTGAGGTGCTACCCCCGGGTTCTCCAGACACAAACACGTCCGTCCAAACACTAATGAAAGACTGGCAGCATATGTGGTGCAAAAAACATCAACTGATGTACTTTACTCCTCTATAACACTAAAAAACAGCAACGTTTCGACTTAACCACGAGTCTTTGGATCTAGGATTTGGGCTCCATTCTGGCTTTGCATTGGGAAAACCCGCCTCGCTGGATACAGCTAACAGGTTTGTGCTGCTGAAAAAAAGAGACTGTGTATTACGAACACGGCCGTCATCAGCGCCCAAACTAAACCTGGATTCATCATTGAAGACAACGCGTTTCCACTCTGTAGTCCAGTTTTTATAGTTCACAACATCATCATTACAGGCTCCAGAAGGGCCTGTAACAATGGGGCTACCTGTCTCTGGATGTTGGAGCTGCTCGTGCTTGTCAGACGCTCCTCTCTACTGGTGGTCTGTAGGGGACATCCTGAGCCCGGTCACCCTGTGTGCCCCCATCCAGTGGTTCTAACACCTCCTAACAGTCTGGTCAGACGCTCCTCTCTACTGGTGGTCTGTAGGGGGCATCCTGAGCCCGGTCACCTTGTGTGCCCCCATCCAGTGGTTCCAACACCTCCTAACAGTCTGGTCAGATGCTCCTCTCTTATGGTGGTCTGTAGCGGGCGTCCTGAGCCCAGTTACCTTGTGTTCTCTCACACATCCATTGCTTCCAACACCTCCTAACAGTCTGGTCAGACAATCCTCTCTACTGGTGGTCTATAGGGGGCGTCCTGAGCCTGGTCACCTTGTGTGCTCTCACACATGCACTGGTTCTAACACCACCTAACAGTCTGGTCTGACACTCCTCTCTACTGGTGGTCTGTCGGGGGCGTCCTGAGCCTGGTCACCTTGTGTGCCCCCATCCGCTGGTCCCAACACCTCCTAACTGTCTGGTCAGACGCTCCTCTCTACTGGTGGTCTGTAGGGGGCGTCCTGAGCCTGGTCACCTTGTGTGCTCTCACACATGCACTGGTCCCAACACCCCCTAACAGCCTGGTCAGACGCTCCTCTCTACTGGTGGTCTGTCGGGGGCATCCTGAGCCCGGTCACCTTGTGTTCTATCACACATCCACTTGTCCCAACACCTCCTAACAGTCTGGTCAGATGCTTCTCTGTACTGGTGTTCTGTAGGTGGCGTCCTGAGCCCGCTCACCTTGTGTGCCCTCATCCACTGGTCCCAACACCTCCTAACAGTCTGGTCAGATGCTCCTCTCTACTGGTGCTCTCTAGGGGGCGTCCTGAGCTCAGTCACCTTGTGTGCCCCCATCCACTTTTCCCAACACCCCATAACATTCTGGTCAGACACTCCTCTCTACTCATGGTCTGTAGGGGGCATCCTGAGCCCGGTCACCTTGTGTGCCCTCACACATTCACTGGTCCCAACACCTCCTAACAGTCTGGTCAGATGCTCCTCTCTACTGCTGGTCTACAGGGGAAGTCCTGAGCCCGGTCACCTTGTGTGCCCTAATCCACAGGTCCCAACACCCCATAACAGTCTGGTCAGACACTCCTCTCTACTGGTGTTCTGTAGGGGGCATCCTGAGCCTGGTCACCTTGTGAGCTCCCATTCACTGGTCCCAACACCTCCTAACAGTCTGCTCAGACATTCCTCTCTACTGGTGGTCTGTCGGGGGCGTCCGGAGCCCGGTCACCTTGTGTCCTCACACATCCACTGGTCCAAACAGCTCCTAACAGTCTGGTCAGACGCTCCTCTCTATTGGTGGTCTGTAGGGGGAGTCCTTAGCCCGGTCACCTTCTGTGTCCCCAACCATTGGTTCCAACACTCCCTAACAGTCTGGTCAGATGCTCCTCTCTACTGGTGGTCTGTAGGGGGTGTCCTGAGCCTGGTCACCTTGTGTGCCCCCATCCATTGGTCCCGACACCTCCTAACAGTCTGGTCAGACGCTCCTCTCTACTGATGGTCTGTAGGGGGCATCCTGAGCCCAGTCACCTTGTGTGTCCTCACACATCCACTGGTCCCAACACCTCCTAACAGTCTGGTCAGACGCTCCTCTCTACTGGTAGTCTGTAGGGGGCGTCCTGAGCCCGGTCACCTTGTGTGCCCCCATCCATTGGTCCCGACACCTCCTAACAGTCTGGTCAGACGCTCCTCTCTACTGATGGTCTGTAGGGGGCATCCTGAGCCCAGTCACCTTGTGTGTCCTCACACATCCACAGGTCCGAACACCCCATAACAGTCTGGTCAGACACTCCTCTCTACTGGTAGTCTGTAGGGGGCATCCTGAGCCCAGTCACCTTGTGTGTCCTCACACATCCACTGGTCCCAACACCTCCTAACAGTCTGGTCAGACGCTCCTCTCTACTGGTAGTCTGTAGGGGGCGTCCTGAGCCCGGTCACCTTGTGTGCCCCCATCCACTGGTCCCAACACCCCCTAACAATCTGGTCAGACGTTCCTCTCTACTGATGGTCTGTAGGGGGGTCCTGAGCCCAGTCACCTTGTGTGCCCCCATCCTCTGCTTCCAATACCCCCTAACAATCTGGTCACACGCTCCTCTCTACTGGTAGAACTGTAGGACGGGTCTGCAGCAAAATGATAACTTCTTCTGGCGGCCTCATTATTTTTTGACAAAGAGTGTATAATGTTTTATGCATTTTTCGGCAATGCTAAACTTTCATTTTATTCTCAAGCCTGCTGCTCAACAGGCAAGCAACACTGGGCTTCTGTAGTATAACCCAATGACAGCTTAGGCTGCTTTCACACTCCATTTTTAGTGTCTTTTGGAGGTATACATCAGAAGGATGTCCTGACATGTACCATCGATCAATGGCATAGAGTGGCATGCATTGACCGTAGGCTACCATGTGAAAAAACTGTAAATTATATATTTTTTTACTGCATGTCTTTGTTACTCCTTACACCAGGGTACAGATGACCTATGGAGGCCTAAAAGAGACACTTCTGGCCTCTAGTCAACGAATGGTTGTCTTTGCCTATGGATACAAGTTTGAAAGATATTACAAAGTGCAGTGTGAAAGCAGCCTTACTGAGTGGTAAGAGCAAACACTTCAGTCTGTGCCATGTATATAAAGCATATTCAGTATGTCAACCTGTAGAATCCCGAGACTACAACTATACAGAAGTCTAAAACAATAATAAAACTAGATGCATTAGGAAAAGACTGCAGTTCATCTGTAAATTTAGAGAATATAAAAAGCACCATTTTAATATGTACTAATCCAGGCAGCATCGTGCATTCTAACACCCATCCTGGAATGACCTGAAGGAGCCGCTCACTTGAGACAAGCCTGTGGTTAATTTCATCAAGACATCACAAACTAAAGGAGAGAACCACTTCACGTAAATCCAAGCTGTTCTCGATGGAGATGTTGTATAATCGGTCCAGGATAGTCGCTTGTAATTACTGCTCCTTCCATGTAACTTACCTTCCACAGCAGTACAGCCAGCAACAGAAATATGAGGATCCCAACGAGTAAGCTGATGGCAATGATCCAACCCACCACATAACCACGTGGTTCTTGGTTATGTAAGGCCTCAAAGACCACCTGTAGAGAGATAGAAATGGCAAAGTGTGGTGAGAACAGATCTCACTAACGTACATGTAAGGCTGTGTTCACATACATTGACCTTCAGCGTGTACTCAAGGAAAACTCCCGACATACACGCTAAACATGTCCACAGGGCTCCATAACGGCTTCCATCTGGTGGGTATTATATCACAAAAACAAACCCAGAAGGGAAGGTGTAGTAGACTGCGCTACTCCGATCGGAGAGTCCAGGAAAATACGTATGCTTTATACCCCGCTTTCCCCAAAATAAGCCCTAGCTGCACTACATAAACAAAAAAACAAACAATACATTAGCTAGCAGGCTCGGTCCAGGTCCCTCCCACTGCTCTCCGGAGTTCCATCGCGCTTCCTGCAGTCCTCGGTCGCCCATAGAAGGTTGCTTCCTGGTTACAGGATTCATGAATCCCACCTCCAGGAAGCGATAGCTCTGATTGGTGCTCGAGCACTGCTCAACCAATCAATGCAACACTTGATAAACCAATGCGATGGCTGTCATTGATTCATCCAACCCTGCACTGATTGGCTGAGCACTGCCCAAAATACTAATCAGAGTGATCGCTTCCTGGAGGCGGGATTTATGATACCTGTAACCAAGAAGTGATCTTCTGTGGGCGGCCGAGGACTAACAGAGCTCCGGAGAGCAGCAGTAGGGCCTGGACCGACCCTGCTAGGTAAGTATAATAAGACATTCCCTAAAAATAAGCCCTAGCGCCTCTTTGGTGGCAAAAATGAATATAAGACAGGGTCTTATTTTGGGGTAAACCAGGTGCATATACATTATTTTTAGCGTGGCAGCCTATGGGTGAAGGATATCACCGTAGGACATCCATTAAATATGGATGCCATTATATCTTCTGGGTGACAGATATGTTAAGTCACCCACAGGCTATAATGCATAGATTTAACAGATATGTCATGAAATGGTATTGAAAAGCTGATGATGCCTTGGTAAATGCATGCCATTATGGCCTACGGGTGCCCGCTGCCACTCTTAGGCATCCGTCACAACCTCGATTTCAGGGGGAGTTTGGAATTTGCTCAGTATACAAAAACACTGTGAGCACAGTCCAAAGCTCAGCTCCTGCTGTGCGCCTCCTATGGGACAATAACCCCCACTCTCCGGCCCGCATTGTATGATTTGTCTCATGGAAGGTTAGAACGCTGAACTATTAATTCACACAAAAACAACAATTCATTCTGTTCCCATTATTTATCGCTACTCCACATCCCAGGAATCGGCAATTCAAAAGACTCATTTGAAACAAATCCCAGTGCATATGGTAAAACAATAAAGAAGGTGTGGCTCCCCCAAGAGGACAATGACTGGAACGGCACCCACTTCACTGCCAGGTACGAACATTCCAGATCATTCCATCCTGCATCCAGAACGGCTTTTACGGCTCCTGCAGGCTGTGCAAACATTTCCATCCATATAATCGGAGCTCCGGAACGCGGCGTCTAGTTTTACTGACATTCCTATAGATCCTAGACGGATATCCCATATGTGCCTTTTATACCTGTACCTCTCTGCTGCCTATATGTTTTATGGGGGACAGGTGTCGCTCACCTTTGTAGCATATGATAAAGCATACAGCATCCTGTATCCTAACGGCTAACCCCGTGCAGCAGGTTCTACTACAGAGACTACTATGTGAAAGATGCAGGCATGTGGGAAAAATGCTGCAACGTAAGAAGGCTTTCAAACATAGAAGGGTTAATGGCTTATTTTTGTCAATTAACAAAATGCAAAGTAAATGAACAAAAGAAATCTAAATCAAATCTGTATTTGGTGTGACCGCCTCTTGCCTTCAAAACAGCATCAATTCTTCTACATACACTTGCACAGAGTCAGGAATATTGTAGGGTTATAGTCAGGAGTACGATTCCCCAATTAGGACAAACATACGAAATAATGATCACCATTTTTATATGCAGGTTGGAACACAGTAATTAACAATCAGAAACAGCTGTGTAGGGGGCTTAAAACTGGGCAAGGAGCAGCCAAACTGCTACAACAAAGGTGAGGTTGTGGAAGACAGTTTCTTGCCAAAGTCTTCTCCTCCATGTGCGAGTTTCATGTCGCAGGTCAGACACCACGGCAAGACTGAGCGCAGCAACAAGACAAGTAATACTGCATACATACAGCAAGGTTTCTCCCATACAAAGATTTCACAGCAGACTGGAGGTTCAAGAAGTGCTGTTCAAGTTCTTTTGAAGAAGCACACAAAAATGGGGAAACATTTAGGACTGTAGACATAGTGGTCGGCCAGGTAAACCTAGTGAAGTAAATGAAAGACATCGTGCTTACTTCCCTTAGAAATCAGAAGATTCCCAGTTGTGCCATCAGGTCATAACTAGCAGAAACTAGTGGACCCAGGTACATCCATCTACTGTTTAGAGGTCTGTCCAGAAGTAGTCTCCATGGAAGAAATGGCCAAAAAGTCACAGCTTCAATGTACAAACAAGGCCAAGCGACTCAACTATGCACAAAAACATAGGAACTGGGATGCAGAAAAAATGTCAGCAGGAGCTCTGGATAGAGGAGTCAAAATGTGAAATATGTGGCTGTAACAGAAGGCAGTTTGTTCATTAAAGGTGCTGGAGAGCGGAACAATGATGAGTGTCTGCAGGCAGCAGTGAAGCATGGTGGAGAGTGGTACAATAATGAGTGTCTGCAGGCAGCAGTGAAGCATGGGGGAGAGCGATACAATAATGAGTGTCTGCAGGCAGCAGTGAAGCATGGTAGAGAGTGGTACAATAATGAGTGTCTGCAGGCAGCAGTGAAGCATGGGGAGAGCGGAACAATAATGAGTGTCTGCAGGCAGCAGTGAAGCATGGTGGAGAGTGGTACAATAATGAGTGTCTGCAGGCAGCAGTGAAGCATGGGGAGAGCGGAACAATAATGAGTGTCTGCAGGCAGCAGTGAAGCATGGTGGAGAGTGGTACAATAATGAGTGTCTGCAGGCAGCAGTGAAGCATGGGGAGAGCGGAACAATGATGAGTGTCTGCAGGCAGCAGTGAAGCATGGTGGGGAGCGGTACAATAATGACTGTCTGCAGGCAGCAGTGAAGCATGGTGGAGAGCAGTACAATAATGAATGTCTGCAGGCGGCAGTGAAGCATGGTGGAGAGTGGTACAATAATGAGTGTCTGCAGGCAGCAGTGAAGCATGGTGGAGAGTGGTACAATAATGAGTGTCTGCAGGCAGCAGTGAAGCATGGTGGAGAGCGGTACAATAATGAGTGTCTGCAGGCAGCAGTGAAGCATGGTGAAGAGCGGTGCAATAATGAGTGTCTGCAGGCAGCAGTGAAGCATGGTGGAGAGCGGTACAATAATGAGGGTCTGCAAGCAGCAGTGAAGCATGGTGGAGAGCGATACAATAATGAGGGTCTGCAGGCAGCAGTGAAGCATGGTGGAGAGCGGTACAATAATGAGCGTCTGCAGGCAGTAGAGAAGCATGGTGGAGAGCGGTACAATAATGAGTGTCTGCAGGCAGCAGTGAAGCATGGTGGAGAGCGGTACAATAATGAGTGTCTGCAGGCAGCAGTGAAGCATGGTGAAGAGCGGTGCAATAATGAGTGTCTGCAGGCAGCAGTGAAGCATGGTGGAGAGCGGTACAATAATGAGGGTCTGCAAGCAGCAGTGAAGCATGGTGGAGAGCGATACAATAATGAGGGTCTGCAGGCAGCAGTGAAGCATGGTGGAGAGCGGTACAATAATGAGCGTCTGCAGGCAGTAGAGAAGCATGGTGGAGAGCGGTACAATAATGAGTGTCTGCAGGCAGCAGTGAAGCATGGTGGAGAGCGGTACAATAATGAGCGTCTGCAGGCAGCAGTGAAGCATAGTGGAGAGCGATACAATAATGAGGGTCTGCAGGCAGCAGTGAAGCATGGTGGGGAGCGGTACAGTAATGAGTGTCTGCAGGCAGTAGAGAAGCATGGTGGAGAGCGGTACAATAATGAGTGTCTGCAGGCAGCAGTGAAGCATGGTGGAGAGTGATACTTCTTCCAGAAGGTCAACCATCTTTGCAGCCTCCACCAATCTGGGCTTTATGGCAGAGCGCCTACAGACAAACCTCTCCTCATTAAGAAAAAAAAAAGCCACCTGGAGTTTATCAAAAGGCACCTAAAGACTCTCAGACTGTGAGAAACCGGATTCTCTTCTCTGATGAAACCAAGATTGTACTTTTTGGCCTTAATTTATGCCTGAAGGAAACCAGGCACTGCTAGTCACCTGCCCAATATCATCCCCACAGTACAGCATCGTGGTGGCAGCATCACATGGGGGGGGGTATTTCAGCGGCTGGGACACAGAGAATGGTTAATGTAAAGCTGATGGAGCAGAGTACAGAGTTAATGACCACCAGATCCAGAGCACAAGGGACCTCTAACCGGGCACAAGGGTCACCTTCCAACAAGACAATGACCCAAGAATACAGCCAAGACAACACAAGAGGGGCTTAGGGACAAATTGCCTGCCCAGACAGCGTCCTGAACACCACTGGGGAGACCTGACTATGGCTGTCCACAGATGGCCCCCATCCAACCTGACACAGGTAAGTAATTCCCCAAATCCAGGGGTGCAAACCTTGTGGCATGATGCCCAAGAAGACTGGAGGCTGGATTCGCTGCCAAAGGGGCTCCGACTAATACCGAGTACAGGGGTGTGAATACTTATGTCACGGACAAATGGTAGTTTGTCATTTTTTTACATTTACAAAGATTTCTAGCATTCTGCTGCCACTTCATCATTATGGGCTTCTGGGTGCAGAATGATGGGGAAAACATTATTTTTTTGAATGTAATTATTTAGTCATTTATATATGACACTGGTCCGTCAGGTTTAGCCTTCAGTGTACAGTTCTCTGCAGCCCTTAGTGTTGTGGCGCGGCTCCGACTGACCAACCAGGCGATTCTGATGCCAACACTATCTACAAGGGCTGCTGATGTATTCTGCTGGCCTCAATACATATGGACCACCAATATAATGTAATTAAGTAATTAAAGGGCCACTGTGGTGATTGGTTCTCATTCGTTAGGTTACTAGTCCCCCAGTATAAGCTGGCTAGTGTTACATTGGTTAGATATTCCTTTCTACCAACAATCCCTGGAATCCTCCTTCTCAGGTGGATCCGGTGATCTCATTGTGACTGCCTGACATTTACTTGTTTTTGGGCTCTCTCTTTTCATTCACCACAATTCCTGTTTGGGGAGGCTGCATGGACTGTACCGGCTCTTCACGGGGACACAGAAACTCCTATCACAGTAACTGCTGATGATTAGAGTCTCCCGTCACACAATTATAATGAAAGACATGATAGTTCATCCTCCTTCACTATATACTCCTGGTCTTTAGCTTATTTAGGAAAATATAGAGAGAAATGATAACTACAGTGTCCTCTCAACAGACAGAGATGGTATTGGCTCTAGCTGGTTATGTACTGCTGTGCTGATGCATTATGGGATTGATAGCACACCACGGAATAAAAGAGCAGAGGGAATCTAAAAATCAAGATTGCATTTGATATATATCAGACAGGGGGCTGCACTGCAATATACAGAGGTGACCTGCCGAGTACGAATGACAATCAGGTGAGGGGGCAGGGATGGGAAATGTGTTCTCCCTGGAGTGGCCGCAGTAACAGGGCACGACTGGCGTATGTTATGTGTCCAGCAGTCCCGTGGCGCCGAGCCTGAAGTCTTACTGTTGTATTAATATTATTTACATTTTTGCCGTGACTTTTATTACATCCGCCTCTCCCAAGCCGCGCCGTCCGTAGAAACAGATACAAGCAGTCTGCTTGGCTGGGGTGCAGGTAGTAACTCCGTGGAGGCGTGATGAGAGGAACATACTGGACGTAAGATGGACAGAAACTAGGAGAAAAGAATGGAGGAATGCTTACATAAAGCGGTGACTGAAAGCTTTCCACCGCTTGTCCCTCCGTGTGGCTCTATAGACCACGGCTGGGATGCAGAGCAGGGCGCAGGCGCAGATCGGGCTACACCCAGACCTCGGCAGCACAGCTGGTTTATTTAGTGATTGAGTGACCGTTAGGGTCAGACAACTGAGGTCCCCTGTGCACAAACAGCATGTGGGCCCCCGTCAACCAGCATATCCTCTCATATTTAAAAAGACTAATTCAGTGCCAAGCAGATGAAAAGTCATAACATTAATTTTAGTTTAGGGCTAGGAAGGGGTTAATGGCTACAGCCCTGGTGGTCTAGGACAGTGAATGGGTTCATGATGATATCTCAGATTTTCTAGTGCAGTGAAGCGGTTACTGTCTAGGGCAGTGAAGGGGTTAAGGGTGATATCCCCTGTGGTCTCGGGTTTTAAAGGGGTTTTTGGTTTAATCCCTGGTGGCCTAAGGCAGTAAAAGGGTTCATAGTAACTTCCCTGGAGGTATATGGCAAGAAAGCGGTTAATAATAAAATTGTCTGTCTGGGATGATGCATTATCTGTGTAATTTAAGAGAGCGCCTGTAGCAACAGCGGGCCCCATGCTCCCCTCTGTCCCATGTGCAGCTGAACACGCTCCATAAGTTATATGTCTGACCTGACATTTATAAGGGCTAATGCCCACGGACGGATTTCTGCAGTGTTAAGCCCGGCGGAAATCCGTGGCGATATGCCGCAGCTATTAGGTTCTATTGACCCTAATAGCTCAATGCTCAGGCTGCGGAAAGAAACCGCGGCATGCTCTAACTGCTGCTGAAAAAAGGTGCGACCAGCTTCCATTGTAGTCAATGGAAGATGACGTCACGCGATACTATCGCGTGATTATGCATCACTGCTCACCGCCGGCTGCGTCATCCCCCACTGCTGGCGCGTCATGCGCTGTACTGCGCATGCGCACTGGCTCACTAGACGGGATTCTAGCTGCAGATCCGGAGAGGAGAGTATGGGGTCTTTGGGGGGCACCGTGGCGGACTCCGCTGCGATATTCTGCTGGAGGAGTCCGTCAGGGCCGTGGGCATGAGGCCTAAGGTGGGATACAAATTTGTACTCACATATTAATTAATTAGGGAACATTGTACAGATATGTTACATGTAGGGCCGTGCGCCGGTGCGGACCCCCCTGATCATGGGCCTTTTGCTGGGAGAATGCTATTAAGAATCTGATTTTTAAAAGCTCCAATCAGAATCCCATTTCATATGAAAGCTTATAAATTCCGCTTTACATCTTTTTCATACTTTTCTTCTGCATTTTATCTGACAACAGTGAAAAGTCAAAGGAAGGCGTTGAGGAGTCCGCCGCACACCGGGAGACCTGAATGGTCGCTTTGTGAACAGGTGGAACCAGAGAAAATCTTCCTGTTTTTAGTTGATGAAGCAACTTGGGTCCCCAGCGCCGCCACGTATGTCCTGCTGACTGACTCCAGGATTATGTCAGCTCCATTCTATCTCTATGGGCCCCCGTTTTCTTAAACTTTTGGCATTAATGTCACATTATTCTCTATCGCTGATCATCTATTTTCATTTATTTACTTGCTCCTCTATTTTTGAGCCCTTTATTGTACAATTGGGATTACTATTATGGCTGGTAACATCTTAGGCCGCTTTCACATCTGGAACCTCCGGGACAAAATATCAAAAGAAAGGGCGTTGCCTGCAGCTCCGGGAAACCTGATGGTAGCCGGCCTCAACCAGCGCGATGATGCACGGGCGGGAATACGCAGCGCTGCGCACATAGAGCTATATTAATTAGTTTCCCACCAAGACATGGTGCTCACTGGAGAACAGGACCCATAGTCTGGCCTGTGCCCTTGCCACGAAAACCTTCCCCTCGGGTGAGTGGTGCAGTGAAGTGGGTCAAATCGAAGACTATGACCATAAAAAGGGTCTGCAACAGTGGAGGGGCAAAATTTGTTGGGGCTATGACTGGGGCTTTGGGCAAAGAGACACTCAGGGACAGAGAAGAGCCACCATGGAGCACCAAAGGACTTGGAATACGTGGAAAGTGCTGTAATCTGAAGAATAAGCTGAGCCGCCCCCTGAGGGCCACGGATCGCTCCAGTCTGTTGTAGTGCAAGCACTGTGCCTCCCCAGCCGGAGACGTCTGAAGACAATATTCTGTTGCAGCGGATATTGTTGAATTTAAAGACTGCCCCCAAAAGGCCAAATCAGGCACTTATGTAAAGCCCGTCCCAAAGCGACCAAATCAGGCATCATTCTCTTCCTAGTATTGGCTGTTTGGGTTTGTTAGTAAGAAGTCCATCCCGTGCTGTGTGCCTTTAGTCTGGGGGTCCCTACCCCACCCTTCAGGACCCGCCCCGGGTCTTAGAGCACATCATCATCGGCTACTGGGACATTTTCAGAAACTCCAACGGGAACACAACCTCCACAACAAGCAGCGGCTCCCTGAGCTCGGCAGATTTGATTTGTGAGTGAAACTCGATTTACTGTAAAGTAGCCGTTTTCTGCTGCAGTAAACAGGAGCCAAAAGTTTAGAAGGACTTTGCCAAGCAGCAGCGCCAGGGGAAAACATATAATACTGTTGACCTTTTCTTACAAAAGCATATTTCAGCTTCTCATTGCCATGGGGGAGGTAAGTAGGAAGGAGCCGTTGCTGCAGCTCCTCTGCTGGACCTCTGGCCACATTTCTGGACTGAACTGCTATATCTAGCGTCTCCTTCAAAACCTTTAGTGCCGTATACTATTGTTAGTGGGAAACCTCAGTGTGCGCAACAGGCGAATACATTAGAAGACATTCTCCTCTACAGGAGTCTCACCTGCTACAAGTACAGGCAGGTCCCACCAGCACAGGATACTCTTAGGACCCACTGACTACCAATGATGAATTTTATATTTATGTGTATTGTAGCAGGGCAGTATCAGGATGGCCTACAGAGGGTGCTAAAGAGGCAGTCTGATACCTGGAAAGGGAAAGAGAGGGTTAACACCTGATGGGTGTAGCAGGAATTGGTTGCATATAAGCCAGTTCCTGCCACAAGCAAAGGGGAAGTAACAGCGCAGGAGAGCTGAGGTGCTGCAGGCTGGTGGCCCAAGGTTGACAGGGACGACAACCCTAACCTCATACCCAGCTGGGGTGCTTATATGGACTTTAGGATTTGCTAAAGGATGTTATATGGACTATGTTTACGTTGATGCTGTGAATAAATGCTGGCAGGCGCCAGATTCTAAAAGAAAATCCACGTCTCAAAAGTGTTTCTACACGGTTGGTGCCCATTGCGATCTGAAAGTGGGCGATCCGCAGGCAAGTGAACCCCGCTTGCTTACAGTATATACATACACACACATGCTGAGCAGCCATAACATTGGAACCACCTCCGTAATACAGCATAGGTTCGCCTGTGCCACCAAAACAGCTCTGACTTGTCGAGGCATGGACTTGCCCAAGCCTGTGCGTAAAGAATCTAAGCCCCTCTATCAGATTACGCCCCAGCCAATCACCCTTTGCCACTTGGCTTGCAGGGTTGACTATTCACCTTACATGAGGTGGCAGCATTTCTTCTCTGTTGATCCGGCCCTTCACCATCTGCAGATCAATCACACTACCACATATGATCTGGAGGCCCTTCAATGGATGTGGCTCAGTTGTTAGCACTGTCGCCTTGCAGCACTGGGATCCTAGGTTCAAATCTGACCAGGGATAACATGTTGTCCTCAGTCAACAAGGCAAAAGTGCTACCCACTGAGCCATCACACATTGGAGGAATCCAATCTGACTGAAGACAACCTCTGGATGTTCTTGCAGCTAACCACTGAGCCATATCTAGTGGAGGACCACTACCACTGCCGTTGCTTCAGGGCTCTGAGGCTCAATGTCCACGGGCGGATTTGATTTACTGAATCCGTGAGGGTCTCCCATGCAGGAGATCCGCAGCCCTAACCGCCCATAGAGAAGCACGGGGCATCTGCACTACATTTAAGTCCTGCGGATTTGATTTTAAATAATTTGCGCATGCCACGCACGGATAATGAATCGCAGCACGCTCCGTTTAAGGCTGAATGCTCACAGCCGGGTTGGATTCCGACTGCACAATCTTGGAGCGGAATCAGACCCGATGCCCAGCCGGAGACCCATACTCGCCTGTCCAGATCTGCGGCGAGTGTCTCAGCTGGTGCGCGTGCGCAGTGCAAGGCATGATGCGTTATGATGACGTGGATGTGCGGCGATTTAGGAATCGCCGCAGATCGGACGGCTTCCCATGAAGTCACTAGAAGCCATCCGTGAGATTTCCCGCATCAAATAGAGAATTTGATTTCCTCTCGTGGGCAGAGAAGAATCTATTAACATAGCATGCCGTGGACGGACATTGCTGCAGAATCTGTGGTGGGTCTCTGGCCGTGAATTCCACAGCAATGATCCATCCATGGGCATTGGGCCTTACCGCGGATCTGGCTCCATTCATCTCTATGGGAGCTTATGATCCGCAGTGCATCCGCAAATAGATTTAAATGCATTTGCGGATCCGCTGTGGATTACAAGGTTAGAAGCAATTAGGGAAGTGGAGAAAAGGCTGGGAGGTGGGGTTCGATTTTTTTCTGCGCACATCCACATGGAAAAAATCCCCATCCGCGATCTCCCGCAAGGAAAAAAAAATCAATTACATAAGTGCATCCACAGTGGAAATCCGCATGAAATATCCGCGCGTGCCGTGGACATGAGGCCTTAGACTGGGTTCAATACTAGTTGTAGGGAGTTTTATCAGCTTTTGGTTTAGTTCAAACGTTGTGATGAAATTCGTTGAACCAGCAGAACTGAAGTCATCGGTATCACCTATATTATATCTCATATTGCCCAATGATCTATCCATGCCCAAACCATATTCACATATTGCTGATTACCATTGGTGGGGAATGAAGTCAACCAGCACAGTACCTCCCTTACGCTGGACCTATGTAGGCAGTAAGATAATAGTACTTATACCCCAAGACATGGATATACTTCATATCACATCCTATTGGAAAAAAGACACTTGCTCATTGAGTCCATCCGGGTTCATCGTAGTCATCCTATGGATCCATCTGCTTTCCTTCCGCAGTAGCATGTTCCACAATCCCCCGCTCTCTGGAGGCCAATAAACTGCACTGCTTCATTTCCTCCTTGGACTTTGCTCTTATGTCTCACAAGTGGTTTATGCGGTCAGTGACCAATATCTCCCACATGGTCCCTAATCCTCCTCGGTAGTCCCCCATATAGTCCTCAGGACTAGAGCGCGCTGGAACAAGCAGTGTATGGTTTAGGCACCTAGTAGATGCCGCACAGCTGCTTTTTCTGAGATGGATATGAAATAAATGGATTTTGAATAATTAATAAAAGTAATATTTTGGCTTTCTGGCTCACCCCTCCGGTGGCTCCATGGGCCCATCTCATCCATAGTTGGGGCTGCGTCACTGAGCCCTCTCAGCTGATATATCATTAGCCAGCTGACAATAATGCTGAGCAGATCTGTAAGCCATGACCTGTTGGGCTGCCCCGAGGGCCGGAGCTTTACACCCCCAGCGGAACTCTTTATGCCACAAACTATGTAGATCAGTGGCCACTTAGAATGTTATGCTGGCCCTGCATTGGGGTTCGGGGCGCTCGCAGCTCATCACATTTACTACAACTTACTACTAATAACTGGACAGCATTTCTAACCCTGGAAATACCTGAACTTCTAGTTCTGTATGAACACCTCATACTGCAGGTCTCCAGGGACGTAGCTGAGGGGGTCAGTTATTTCAGCAGGCCACACGTGGACAAACAGTGGTTCTCACTCGCATGTTTATTTTAGAAGAGAGAGGGGAACAAGCAGCGCCAGGCACCGGGCTCAAGAATGGTTGACGCTTCAGTCGCTAACAGCAGACCTTGGGGAACTAAAGGATGGAGTTTGTAGAACTAGAATGTTACTACAATAACTCCAAAATAAGGAATGAAACCGTTTTATAATCATTCGAGATGGTTTAAACCTTGAAGAGACAAATGATGCCACATCACTCCCGCCAATAACTGACTAACGTCCGTCACATGATATCACAGGTCTTACATATCCGTATCGCATGAATCCCTACAGGTCTACTTACCATTGCGTCCTGCGAGTTCCCATGGGGTACTTCTACTGCCCGTAATCTTAAATCTACCGATAAATGAGCTCGGGTCACAAACTGAATGACTGAGGAGGTGTCCTGTGGAGCACACAATAACAGATTACTGTACATAAGAGACAATGTCAGCACTTATTATATGGTGCCGTCTACAGGGGCCGGCAGTCAGGCGGAGCTCTAAAGTGTATACAATATCTCCAGGTCTGGTGAGATTTACTGAAATGTATCTGCAGTCATGGAACGCACTTCACTATTAATATATCAAGATAACATACTTCCATATATTGAATTAGATGGATTCCTGTGCTGGGAGCAGACTGTGGGGTAAGGCACCTAAATGGCCCGTCAGGCGAGGATAAGAGAGCATAATTGGCCTAATGGCCCTTTTACACACAAAGATGATTGCTCAAAAGGTGGCTTTTGAGCGATCATTTTGCATAAACTACTAATTGCTACTAATGCCAACCAGCAGCTTATTAATGGGTGTGAGCCGCCGGGAGCTACATTCAGAGAACAGCGGGTGGTCTGTTCTCTGCATACATTCCCTTTGTTCTGCCGTGGGGCTGGCAGCTGAGACAATGTTATCAGCGCTCCCTGCGGAGAACACAGCATGAAGGCCCTGCTATCAGCTCTTCTGCCGAACTATGGATTTTATGCCGAACATAAAATCATCCTTCAGTTGAAAAGTGAAAGACGAGCATATTTACACGCAACGATAATCGCTCAAATGATGGCTTCGAGCAAATTTTGAGCGATAATCGCTGTGTGTAGAAGGGCCTTAAGACTGTAGTTTGCTATCTTACCTCAAGAAATGTACTACTTCTGTACATACCATATTTTGTTCAAAGCCACATACTACACAAAATGTTCGGCAAAAAGTTCAAATTGTTATTATTCTGAAAGGTATTTGTTCCAAACGGATCTCTCCAAGACGGTCTGCTGGTCTCTACTGCTCATGTCAATTCCATGTGATTACAGACATAATGCAGGGAAAATGCCCGTTTCTGACAAATTAGCCAGGTTGTCCCACTTGTACGATACGTTAAATCTGTCCCATCTAGGGTTAGATCATACGGATGTGGATGCCGGCTGAATTACTAGTTAGTAAAGTAGTTGCGTTAATATTTTGAACAATGTTTTACTGGACCGATCTAATCGTTAACTGAAGTGGTAATCGCAGATAAAGCAGTAGTAATAATAATCTGTATTTTTATAGCAGCACCTAGTAGGTTGTCTGCTGTGGATGAGGTCTCTGTGGGGTCTACAAAAGGAACATTTGGGCATTCTATGATAATACGGAATTAGATACCAGAAATTATGCCACAAAAATATGAAAAAATAACTAAATAAGGTGGTTTCTTCTAAACATCAATTTCAATGGGGAAAACATAGCTGCAGTGAATACGACAAGCGAGAGTTTGCTGGAAAGTGTCTCAGTTAGAAAACCATAAAGCTTTTACTGGTCATGATGGCATGTGACGGCCCTATTCATGGGGTAATGTAACAACCGAGGGGCCTTCGCTGTGTCACATTAACATCCGGGATTTGTTGGCTCATGACGCAATTTCCAGACCAGAGATTGGAGCTGCAGGAAGTTCATTTTCACATTCCCTGTGCATTCTGGGAAGAGCAAAGAATCACTGTAAGCAGGCAGATTGTAGGGATTAGCCGGGTCTAGCTACTCAGAGGACATCGCCAGACCACCACTAGTATGTGTACACTTAGTGCTATCTTCACTGACTTTTAGAAGTTTGGAGGTCACATCAACTGACAACATGGAAAAGGAGAGGAGCCATTTGGTGAGCTGCAGCGTATGCTATATGTTTACAGACCGACCAGAGGAAAAGCTAAGCTTCACCGGCCAGAAATACAAGCTTGTAACTCTACTGGAGGAAAAGGTGCAAAGTCTTCAGGAGAGAATGGCTACATTGTAACTCATTAAGGAAGGTGAGGCTTTACTGAGAGAGCAGAAGAAAGTCTTCAAAATGTTGGAGGAAAAGAAATATCTGTAGAAGCCGAGGAACAGAAGCATGTGGCCCAAAGAAGCAGGAGGATCAGGAGTCAGCCAGCACCCATACTGCTCGGGAACCAGTATCGGGTTCTCACACAGGGGGGCCCGATACTGGTTCCTGAGCAGAAGGAGAAAGAGGTACAACTAGAAATGACTCTGCCCACAAAGAACAGAGCAGAGGAGAAAGAGGTACAGCAAGAAATGACTCTGCCCACAAAGAACTGTGTAGGAAGTGCACAGAGTCCTCTTGAATGGAGAAAAAGAAGTGCTGTTGTGAAGAAGAAGAGGAGTGTGGTGGTTTTGGGGGATTCCCTGTTGAGAGGAACAGAGGCCGCTGTCTTCCAGGGGCACAAATCAAAGATGTGTCTGATAGGCTGTGAAGACTCTTCAGTCCTACAGAACACCACCCATTCCTACTAATACATGTAGGGACAAATGACACTGCAAAAATGGACCTTGCAACTATCTGCAGAGACTTTGAAGACCTGGGAAAGAAGGTGAAGGAACTAGGAGCACAGGTGGTCTTCTCATCCATCCTCCAAGTGGATGGCCATGGAATAAGAAGATGGAACAGGATTCTAGAGGTGAACAACTGGCTACGGCAATGGTGCCGTCAGCAAAGATTTGGATTCCTAGACCATGGAGTGAATTACCTAGATGATGGACTGCTTACAGACAGGTAAGCATATATTTGGTGGGCGCCTTGCTTCACTCATTAGGAGAGCTTTAAACTAGAACAATATGGGAAGGGAAGTGAAAGGCCAGGTAAAATATACAGCTAATTAATACATTTGAGAACCTCGCTATTAGAAGTGGAAAGAAAGAACAAAGACAAAAAAGACAAAGGAAAGTAGAGGAGCAAGAGACCCCGATCACAAACTAACATGTTTCTACACAAATGCACAGAGAATGGGAAACAAACAAAGAGAGTTGGAGCTCCGAACACAGGAAGAGAAATATGATGTCATTGGCATCACGGAAACTTGGTGGGATGATACACATGATTGGATACAAGGCTTGAAGGATACAACTTATTTATAAGAAACAGACCTAATAAGGGGAGGAGTTGTTGTGTTGTATGTTAGGAAAGCATTCATCTCCACAGAGATTCAAGCTTCAGAGCTGGGAGTTCTGTAGAAACTGTTTGGGTAGGAATACAAGGAGAGAACAACAGAAAGGACACCATTGTAGGCATTTACTATAGGCCGCCTGGACAAGCAGAAGATATGGAGGAACTCTTTCTACATCAGATGGCCAAGCTCTCAAAAAAGCCCAACATAGTGATCATGGGAGATTTTACCCATACAGACATTTGTTGGGAATCTCTCAGGTAAAAGTAATGGATCCAACAAATTCTTATCTTGGACCTAATTCTTAACAACAGGGAGGAAATGGTTGAGGAAGTAAGGGTGGCCGGGACCTTAGGAGGCAGTGATCATGGTATCCTTGAATTTTGGATAACAAGGGGAGGAAAAACTGAAAAAACTCAGACCTCAAGGTTGGATTTCAGAAAAGCAGATTTCAATGAACTCAGAAAGTGGAGAAGAAGAATCCAATGGCTGGATGTTCTTAAGGACAGAAATGTCCAAGAAGGTTGGGAAATATTGTGAAATAAGATTCTCAAAGCACAATGGTTACCAATCCCTAAAAGAAGGAAGAATGGGAAGCATTTAAAAAGACCCGGATGGATGAACACAGAACTTGTACACATGTTAAAGAGGAGGAAAAATATGTTTATCAAATGGAAAGAGGGGGGGAATATCTAAAGAAGAATATAATGGGGTCTGCAGAAACTGTAGGGCAAGTGTCGGAAAAGCTAAAGCTGATAAGGAATTGAGGTTTGCAACAGAGGCCAGAAGCAATAAAAAAGGATTTTGAGGGTATGTCAAAAGAAAAGTCTAAGATGCTATTGGATGCTTACAAGATGAAAATGGTGAATTGGTTAAGAATGATCTTGAGAAGGCCGAACTTTTAAATTCCTATTTTGTATCTGTTTTCTCTTAGAAAGTAGATGGAGCATCAGCTGATCTTCCCTGCGCTATTGGGGGAATACAAGAATGCAGGCTATATGTAAGCAGAGAGATGGTGAGGGAACACTTAGCTAACTTACATGAATTGAAGTCTCAAGGTCCAGATGAATTACATCCTAGGATACTAAAGGAAGCAGCGTGGGTAATTGCTGAACCACTTGCTATAATCTTTGAAAGTTCCTGGAGAGCAGAAGTCCCAGAAGATTCGAAAAGGGCTAATGTTGTCCCTATCTTCAAAAAAAGGAAGAAGGTGGATCCAGGAAACTACAGGCCTGTGAGCCTGACTTCTACACTGGGAAAAATCTTTGAACAGATTATTTAACAGCATGTATGCAAGTACTTGAATGAGAATGGAGTAATTAACCAGAGCCAGCATGGGTTTGTAACAAACAAGGCATGCAGACTAATCTAATTTCCTTCTATGACAGCATCACTGACTGGGTTGATCAGAGAAATGCGGTGGATATAGTATATCTTGACCTTAGTAAAGCATTTGACAAAGTATCTCATACCATACTTATTGAAAAAATGACCAAATCAGGGATTGACAAGGCAACTGTTAGATGGATTCACAACTGGCTGAGTCATCGTACTCAAAGAGTGGTCATAAATGGCTGCACATCCCAGTGGAAGAATGAATCAAGTGGGGACCACAAGGCTCTGTCCTAGGCCCAGTGTTGGTCAACATTGTTATAAATGATCTGGAGGAGGGAATTGATGGCAAATTTGAACAGTTTTCTGACGACACAAAGCTAGAAGGGATAGCTAACACTAGGGAAGAGAGAGAGAGAGTATTCAAAAAGATCTAGAAAAGCTTGCACAGTGGTCGGCGACTAACAGAAAGGTATTTAACAAGGAGAAATACAAAGTCCTACATCTGGGCAATCAAAATGATAAAAGCACATACAGAATGGGAGGAATTGGGCTAAGCAGCAGCACATGTGAAAAAGACTTGGGTATACTAATAGATCACAGACTGAACATGAGTCAACAATGTGATGCAGCAGCCAAAAAGGCAAACACAATTCTGGGATGTATTAAGAGAAGCATAGAGTCTAGATCACGTGAGGTCATTATCCCCTCTACTCTTCCTTAGTCAGACCTCATCTGGAATACCGTGTCCAGTTCTGGGCACCCCACTTTAAAAAAGACATAGACAAACTGGAGCAAGTTTAGAGAAGAGTTATTGAGCATTGAGCAAGAGGGTTGGACCGGAGGACCCTTCCAACTCTACCATTCTATGATTCTATCTAACATTTCAGATACCACATGATGTGAGGACCAGAATATCACAACAGTGTAGCTGGCCTAACAAGACAATGGACAAGTAAACCATCCCTGGATTTCGAGTCTGTTGAAGAAAACTGCAGGAAATCTTTACATATTTACACGTTTTTCTTGTATCTACATATACACCATGTATAACAGTAGTCTTACCTTTTTCAATATCTCCGTATTAAGCAGTGTAAGAATATCAATATTTTGGGTTTCTTCTTTTGCTAATGATGTGAAGTTGCAAGCCACTTCTAAGCAGGGCCAGTTGGACTTGTCACAATCCTAAAAGAGATTAAGTATATTTTTAAACAGTATGAAGATATAATATACAGCGACTACAAGTAAGAAAGGTATACAGGATATGACTACAGGTGATATATGAAAGAGGACCATGACCATTATTCATTTAGGCTCATTTTTAGATACATACTGTAGATGGCTTATGGTTTTTTCCACTAATCCGTCTTTCTGTCACATGATAAAAGTGGGTCAAGTCATATTCTATTATCACTTCAGTAAAAGCTATGCAAACAAACTGCGCTGACGGGGTCTGAAACACAAAGCCGGTGTCTCTGCCCTGAAAAGCTGGGGTCGGGAATACCCACTTAAAGCCCCCCCGTTAGTAGGTGAGGCAGTTATCAAACAAGTGAAGGAGAAGTTACACAGGGCTTTCTCTGGCTGCAGTAATCTCCCGCTTGCAACATAACTGACTCCTTTTGTGCTTACAGTATTTTTAACATTCTGGAAACAAATGAAAGGTAAAAAGAGTAATATTTAACATGTTGGCAAAGACTTAAAACACAAATAGTGGGGCCTCAGCAGACGTCTGAGAAGCCCTGGTGAAATGATTACTAACATTAAATGCACTATTAATGATAGATAGATAGGAGAAAGATAGGAGATAGCTAGGAGATAGATAGATAGATAGATAGATAGATAGATAGATAGATAGATAGATAGATAGATAGATAGATAGGAGATGGATAGACAGATAGATAGATAGATAGATAGATAGATAGATAGATAGATAGATAGATAGATAGATAGATAGATATGAGATAGATATGAGATAGATAGATAGATAGGAGATAGATAGATAGGAGATAGATAGGAGATAGGAGATAGATATATACATATGAGATAGATAGATATATAGATATGAGATAGATAGATAGATAGATAGATAGATAGATAGATAGATAGATATGAGATAGATAGATAGATAGATAGATAGATAGATAGATAGGAGATAGATATATAGATATGAGATAGATTGATAGATAGATAGATAGATATGAGATAGATAGATAGATAGATAGATAGATAGGAGATAGATAGGAGATAGATAGGAGAAAGATAGGAGAAAGATAGATAGGAGATAGATAGATAGATAGGAGATAGATAGATAGGAGATAAATAGATAGATAGGAGATAGATAGATAGGAGATAAATAGATAGATAGGAGATAGATAGATAGATAGATAGATAGGGGATAGATAGATAGATAGATAGATAGGAGATAGATAGATAGATAGGAGATAGATAGATAGGAGATAAATAGATAGATAGGAGATAGATAGATAGATAGATAGATAGATAGATAGATAGATAGATAGATAGATAGGAGATAGATAGATAGATAGATAGATAGGAGATAGATAGATAGATAGATAGGAGATAGATAGATAGATAGATAGGAGATAGATAGATAGATAGGAGATAGATAGGAGATAGATAGATAGATATGAGATAGATAGATAGGAGATAGATAGATAGGAGATAAATAGATAGATAGGAGATAAATAGATAGATAGGAGATAGATAGATAGGAGATAAATAGATAGGAGATAGATAGATAGATAGATAGATAGATAGATAGATAGATAGAAGAGATAGATAGATAGATAGATAGATAGGAGATAGATAGATAGGAGATAAATAGATAGATAGGAGATAGATAGATAGGAGATAGATAGATAGGAGATAAATAGATAGGAGATAGATAGATAGGAGATAGATAGATAGATAGATAGATAGATAGATAGATAGATAGATAGATAGATAGGAGATAGATAGATAGGAGATAAATAGATAGATAGGAGATAGATAGATAGATAGATAGATAGATAGGAGATAAATAGATAGGAGATAGATAGATAGGAGATAAATAGATAGGAGATAGATAGATAGGAGATAAATAGATAGGAGATAGAAAGATAGATAGATAGATAGAAGAGATAGATAGATAGATAGATAGGAGATAGATAGATAGATAGATAGATAGACAGGAGATAAATAGATAGATAGGAGATAGACAGATAGATAGATATGAGACAAATAGATAGGAGATAGATAGATAGTATATAGATAGATAGATAGGAGATAGATAGATAGTAGATAGATAGATATGAGATAGATAGATATGAGATAGATAGATATGAGACAGATAGATAGGAGATAGATAGATAGTATATAGATAGATAGATAGAAGATAGATAGTAGATAGATAGATATGAGATAGATAGATATGAGATAGATAGATAGATATGAGATAGATAGATAGATATTAGATATACATAGATAGATAGATATGAGAGAGATAGATATGAGATAGATAGATATAAGATAGATAGATAGGAGATAGATAGATATGAGATAGGAGAAAGATAGGAGATAGCTAGGAGATAGATAGGAGATAGATAGACATGAGATAGATAGATAGATAGATAGGAGAAAGATAGGAGATAGATAGATAGATAGATAGATAGGAGAAAGATAGGAGATAAATAGATAGATAGATAGGAGATAGATAGACATGAGATAGATAGGAGATAGGAGATAGATAGATAGATAGATAGATAGATAGATAGATAGATAGATAGATAGATAGATAGATAGGAGATGGATAGATATGAGATAGATAGATAGATAGATAGGAGATAGATAGATAGGAGATAGATAGATAGGAGATAGATAGATAGGAGATAGATAGATAAATAGATAGACAGGAGATAGATAGGAGATAGATAGAGAGATAGATAGACATGAGATAGATAGATAGATAGATAGATAGATAGATAGATAGATAGATAGGAGAAAGATAGGAGATAAATAGATAGATAGATAGGAGATAGATAGACATGAGATAGATAGGAGATAGGAGATAGATAGACATGAGATAGATAGATTGACAGATAGATAGGAGAAAGATAGGAGATAGATAGATAGATAGATAGGAGAAAGATAGGAGATAAATAGATAGATAGATAGGAGATAGATAGACATGAGATAGATAGGAGATAGGAGATAGATAGATAGATAGATAGATAGGAGATGGATAGATATGAGATAGATAGATAGATAGATAGAAGATAGATAGATAGGAGATAGATAGATAGATAGACAGGAGATAGATAGGAGATAGATAGAGAGATAGATAGACATGAGATAGATAGATAGATAGATAGATAGGAGATAGATAGACATGAGATAGATAGATAGATAGATAGATAGATAGACATGAGATAGATAGATAGGAGATAGATATGAAATAGATAGGAGATAGGAGAAAGATAGGAGATAGCTAGGAGATAGATAGGAGATAGATAGGCATGAGATAGATAGATAGATAGGAGATAGATAGACATGAGATAGATAGATAGATATGCGATAGATAGACATGAGATAGATAGATAGATATGCGATAGATAGACATGAGATAGATAGATAGATAAGATAGGAGACAGATAGATAGGAGATAAATAGATAGGAGATAGATAGATAGAAGAGAGAGATAGATAGATAGATAGGAGATAGATAGGAGATAGATAGATTAGATAGAAAGATATATAGGAGATAAATAGATAGGAGATAGATAGATAGATAGGAGATAAATAGATAGGAGATAAATAGATAGATAGGAGATAGATAGATAGATAGATATGAGACAGATAGATAGGAGATAGATAGGAGATAGATAGATAGTAGATAGATAGATATGAGATAGATAGATAGATAGATAAATAGGAGATAGATAGATATTAGATATACATAGATAGATATATAGATAGATAGATAGATGGATAGATAGGAGATAGGAGAAAGATAGGAGATAGATAGACATGAGATAGATAGATAGATATGCGATAGATAGACATGAGATAGATAGATAGATAGATAGGAGAAAGATAGGAGATAGATAGGAGAAAGATAGGAGATAAATAGATAGATAGATAGGAGATAGATAGACATGAGATAGATAGATATATAGATAGATAGGAGATAGACAGGTGTGAGATAGATAGATAGATAGATAGGAGATGGATAGATATGAGATAGATAGATATGAGATAGATAGGAGATAGATAGATATGAGATAGATAGATATGAGATAGATAGGAGATAGATAGATATGAGATAGATAGGAGATAGATAGATAGGAGATAGATAGATAGATAGATAGATAGATAGATAGATATGAGATAGATAGATAGATAAATAGATAGATAGTAGATAGATAGGAGATAGATAGAGAGATAGATAGACATGAGATAGATAGATAGGTAGGAGATAGATAGACATGAGATAGATAGATAGGAGATAGATAGATATGAGATAGATAGGAGATAGGAGAAAGATAGGAGATAGCTAGGAGATAGATAGGAGATAGATAGACATGAGATAGATAGATAGATAGGAGATAGATAGACATGAAATAGATAGATTGACAGATAGATAGGAGAAAGATAGGAGATAGATAGATTGACAGATAGATAGGAGAAAGATAGGAGATAGATAGATAGATAGATATGAGATAGATAGATAGATAGATAGATAGGAGATAGATATATAGATATGAGATAGATTGATAGATAGATAGATAGATATGAGATAGATAGATAGATAGGAGATAGATAGGAGATAGATAGGAGAAAGATAGGAGAAAGATAGATAGGAGATAGATAGATAGATAGGAGATAGATAGATAGGAGATAAATAGATAGATAGGAGATAGATAGATAGGAGATAAATAGATAGATAGGAGATAGATAGATAGGGGATAGATAGATAGATAGATAGGAGATAGATAGATAGATAGATAGATAGGAGATAGATAGATAGATAGATAGATAGATAGGAGATAGATAGATAGATAGGAGATAGATAGATAGATAGATAGGAGATAGATAGATAGATAGATAGGAGATAGATAGATAGGAGATAAATAGATAGATAGGAGATAGATAGATAGATAGATAGATAGATAGATAGATAGATAGATAGATAGATAGGAGATAGATAGATAGATAGATAGGAGATAGATAGATAGATAGATAGGAGATAGATAGATAGATAGATAGGAGATAGATAGGAGATAGATAGATATGAGATAGATAGATAGGAGATAGATAGATAGGAGATAAATAGATAGATAGGAGATAAATAGATAGATAGGAGATAGATAGATAGGAGATAAATAGATAGATAGGAGATAGATAGATAGATAGATAGATAGATAGATAGGAGATAGATAGATAGATAGGAGATAGATAGATAGATAGATAGGAGATAGATAGATAGATAGGAGATAGATAGGAGATAGATAGATAGATAGATATGAGATAGATAGATAGGAGATAGATAGATAGGAGATAAATAGATAGATAGGAGATAGATAGATAGGAGATAAATAGATAGGAGATATATAGATAGATAGATAGATAGATAGATAGATAGAAGAGATAGATAGATAGATAGATAGGAGATAAATAGATAGATAGGAGATAGATAGATAGGAGATAGATAGATAGGAGATAAATAGATAGGAGATAGATAGGAGATAGATAGATAGATAGATAGATAGATAGGAGATAGATAGATAGGAGATAGATAGATAGGAGATAAATAGATAGATAGGAGATAGATAGATAGATAGATAGATAGATAGGAGATAAATAGATAGGAGATAGATAGGAGATAAATAGATAGGAGATAGATAGATAGGAGATAAATAGATAGGAGATAGAAAGATAGATAGATAGATAGATAGATAGAAGAGATAGATAGATAGATAGGAGATAGATAGATAGATAGATAGACAGGAGATAAATAGATAGATAGGAGATAGACAGATAGATAGATATGAGACAGATAGATAGGAGATAGATAGATAGTATATAGATAGATAGATAGATAGGAGATAGATAGATAGTAGATAGATAGATATGAGATAGATAGATATGAGATAGATAGATAGATATGAGATAGATAGATAGATAGATAGATAGATATTAGATATACATAGATAGATAGATATGAGAGAGATAGATATGAGATAGATAGATATAAGATAGATAGATAGATAGGAGATAGATAGATATGAGATAGGAGAAAGATAGGAGATAGCTAGGAGATAGATAGGAGATAGATAGACATGAGATAGATAGATAGATAGATAGATAGATAGGAGAAAGATAGGAGGGAGATAGATAGATAGATAGATAGATAGATAGATAGATAGATAGATAGATAGATAGGAGAAAGATAGGAGATAAATAGATAGATAGATAGGAGATAGATAGACATGAGATAGATAGGAGATAGGAGATAGATAGATAGATATGAGATAGATAGATATGAGATAGATAGATAGGAGATAGATATGAGATAGATAGGAGATAGGAGAAAGATAGGAGATAGCTAGGAGATAGATAGACATGAGATAGATAGATAGATAGATAGATAGGAGATAGATAGACATGAGATAGATAGATTGACAGATAGATAGGAGAAAGATAGGAGATAGATAGATAGATAGATAGATAGGAGAAAGATAGGAGATAAATAGATAGATAGATAGGAGATAGATAGACATGAGATAGATAGGAGATAGGAGATAGATAGATAGATAGATAGGAGATGGATAGATATGAGATAGATAGATAGGAGATAGATAGATAGGAGATAGATAGATAGGAGATAGATAGATAGGAGATAGATAGATAAATAGATAGACAGGAGATAGATAGGAGATAGATAGAGAGATAGATAGACATGAGATAGATAGATAGATAGATAGATAGGTAGGTAGGAGATAGATAGACATGAGATAGATAGATAGATAGATAGATAGACATGAGATAGATAGATAGGAGATAGATATGAAATAGATAGGAGATAGGAGAAAGATAGGAGATAGCTAGGAGATAGATAGGAGATAGATAGGCATGAGATAGATAGATAGATAGGAGATAGATAGACATGAGATAGATAGATAGATATGCGATAGATAGACATGAGATAGATAGATAGATAGATATGCGATAGATAGACATGAGATAGATAGATAGATAAGATAGGAGACAGATAGATAGGAGATAAATAGATAGGAGATAGATAGATAGAAGAGAGAGATAGATAGATAGATAGATAGATAGGAGATAGATAGGAGATAGATAGATTAGATAGAAAGATATATAGGAGATAAATAGATAGGAGATAGATAGATAGATAGGAGATAAATAGATAGGAGATAAATAGATAGATAGGAGATAGATAGATAGATATGAGACAGATAGATAGGAGATAGATAGGAGATAGATAGATAGTAGATAGATAGATATGAGATAGATAGATAGATAGATAGATAAATAGGAGATAGATAGATATTAGATATACATAGATAGATATATAGATAGATAGATAGATAGATGGATAGATAGGAGATAGGAGAAAGATAGGAGATAGATAGACATGAGATAGATAGATAGATATGCGATAGATAGACATGAGATAGATAGATAGATAGATAGATAGGAGAAAGATAGGAGATAGATAGGAGAAAGATAGGAGATAAATAGATAGATAGATAGGAGATAGATAGACATGAGATAGATAGATATATAGATAGATAGGAGATAGACAGGTGTGAGATAGATAGATAGATAGATAGGAGATGGATAGATATGAGATAGATAGATATGAGATAGATAGGAGATAGATAGATATGAGATAGATAGGAGATAGATAGATAGGAGATAGATAGATATGAGATAGATAGATAGATAGATAGATAGATATGAGATAGATAGATAGATAAATAGATAGACAGATAGGAGATAGATAGGAGATAGATAGAGAGATAGATAGACATGAGATAGATAGATAGGTAGGAGATAGATAGACATGAGATAGATAGATAGATAGATAGATAGGAGAAAGATAGGAGATAGATAGATAGATAGATAGGAGAAAGATAGGAGATAGATAGATAGGTAGATAGGAGAAAGATAGGAGATAAATAGATAGATAGATAGATAGGAGATAGACAGATGTGAGATAGATAGATAGATAGATAGATAGGAGATAGATAGATAGGAGATGGATAAATATGAGATAGATAGATAGATAGATAGATAGGAGATAGATAGATATGAGATAGATAGATAGATAGATATGAGATAGATAGATAGGAGATAGATAAGATAGGAGATAGATGGATTAGATAGATAGATAGGAGATAAATAGATAGGAGATAGATAGATAGGAGATAGATAGATAGATAGATAGATAGGAGAGAGAGATAGATAGATAGGAGATAGATAGATAGATAGATAGATAGATATGAGACAGATAGATAGTATATAGATAGATAGATAGGAGATATATAGATATGAGATAGATAGATAGATAGATATGAGATAGATAGATATGAAGATATGAGATGGATAGATAGATAGATACTGTAGATAGATAGATATGAGGTAGATAGATAGATAGATAGATAGTATATAGATAGATATGAGATAGATAGATAGGAGATAGATAGATAGATAGATAGGAGATAGATAGATAGATAGATAGATAGATAGATAGATAGATATGAGACATGGTGTAAAAGTAAAGTTAATTTGCTCATACAAGAAATGACAAACAACAGCCAGGAAACCATAGAAGAACTGAAGCTTTTAATGCCCTTACAGATGTTCGATGGCACGACGGGCGTCAGGTTAATAGTCCATTTCTGCCCAGACGCATCCTGGCGCATCCTCCATCAGTGCTACTAACTTTAGGCCAGGAATCTCAGCAGTTGATAAGTAAATGACTAACATGTATTCTCAGAGCTGGTAAAAAGGTTTTAGTTTGTGGAATCATTGAGATGAGAATTCTCATTGAATGAAGGACTAAAATCATAGAGATTTATAGAATAGTAGCTTACCCATCGCGCGTTGCTGCGAAGACATACATACATACATACATTCGCTTTTATATATCTAGATAGCAGCTTTCAAGTTACCTCAGCGGTATAATATATAACAACCAATCACAGCACAGCTTTCATGTTACCTCAGTATAATATATAACAACCAATCACAGCACAGCTTTCATGTTACCTCAGTATAATATATAACAACCAATCACAGCGCAGCTTTCATGTTACCTCAGTATAATATATAACAACCAATCACAGCACAGCTTTCATGTTACCTCAGTATAATATATAACAACCAATCACAGCACAGCAGCTTTCATGTTACCTCAGCAGTATAATATATAGCAACCAATCACAGCACAGCTTTCATGTTACCTCAGTATAATATATAACAACCAATCACAGCACAGCTTTCATGTTACCTCAGCAGTATAAGAAATAGCAACCAATCACAGCGCAGCTTTCATTTTACCTCAGCATTCTCAATATCCAGCAATTGTCTTGCGAAACGTGCGGCGGATGCATCATTTTGTAGTTGAACACGCATCCCGTTGCTCGTAATGCCTTTTGCTTTTGTGCTTGAGATGGAAATCACATGATCTTTCTCTGGGGGGCATAACTGTCGACGATGCTCGCACGTGCGCCACCTATCGTAGGATAGATGTACTATGCCAGTAATCTTCCCAGGAGTGAACTCAACAACTTCCCAAAGTTTCATGGCGATTAGATGAATGGTGTAGTAATGCATAAAGGACAAACAGACAGACAGACAGACAGACAGACATTCCTTTTTATATATATAGATGACATCAGGAAGTGAGAGATTCCGTACGTAAAATTTGGACGCTAATTATTTTGTGCATAGAATTGAATAATCGAGTTGGGACCCATTAACTTTTCCTATTTATGACATAATCAATGCTCGTGCCAAATTTCAAGTTTCTATGACATTGGGAAGCGAGAAAATTAGATTCCGTACGTAAAATTTGGACGCTAATTCTTTTGCGCATAGAATTGAATAATTGAGTTGGGACCCATTAGCTTTCCCTATTAATGACATAATCAATGCTCGTGCCAAGTTTCCCGTTTCTATGACACCGGAAAGTGAGAAAATTACATTCTGTACGTAAAATTTGGACGCTAATTCTTTTGCGCATAGAATTGAATAATCGAGTTGGGACCCATTAGCTTTTCCTATTTATGACATAATCAATGCTCGTGCCAAGTTTCCCGTTTCTATGACACCGGAAAGTGAGAAAATTACATTCTGTACGTAAAATTTGGACGCTAATTCTTTTGCGCATAGAATTGAATAATCGAGTTGGGACCCATTAGCTTTTCCTATTTATGACATAATCAATGCTCGTGCCAAATTTCACGTTTCTACAATATCGGGAAGTGAGAGAATTAGTGGCAATGATGGAAATCGAACGATCTACATGGGGGGGGGCGCGTAACTGTCGACGACGCTCGCACGCGCACCATTTATCATAGCATAAATGTACTATGCCTATAATCTTCCCAGGAGTGTACTCAACAACTTCCCAAAGTTTCATGGCGATCGGATGAATGGTGTAGTAGCGCATAAAGGACAAACAGACAGACAGACACACACACAGACAGACATACATTCAATTTTACATATATAGACTAGCTTACCCGTCACACGTTGCTGCGAAGACAGACAGACACACACACACACAGACATACATTCAATTTTATATATATAGACTAGCTTACCCGTCGCACGTTGCTGCGAAGACAGACAGACATACATTCATTCGTTTTTATATATCTAGATAACAACCAATTGCAGCGCAGCTTTCATGTTACCTCAGTATAATATATAACAACCAATCACAGCGCAGCTTTCATGTTACCTTAGCAGTATAATATATAACAACCAATCACAGCGCAGCTTTCATGTTACCTTAGCAGTATAATATATAACAACCAATCACAGTGCAGCTTTCATGTTACCTCAGTGGTATAATATATAACAACCAATAACAGCGCAGCTTTCATGTTACCTCAGCAGTAAGAGAAATAACAACCAATCACAGCGCAACTTTTATTCTGCCTCAGCAATATAAAAAATAGCAACCAATCACAGCGCAGCTTTCATGTTACCTCTGCGGTATTATATATAACAACCAATCACAGCGCATCTTTCATGCAACCTCAGTAGTATAATATATAACAACCAATCACAGCGCAGCTTTCATGTTACCTCAGCTGTATAATATATAACAACCAATCACAGCGCAGCTTTCATGTTACCTCAGCTGTATAATATATAACAACCAATCACAGCGCATCTTTCATGCAACCTCAGTAGTATAATATATAACAACCAATCACAGCGCAGCTTTCATGTTACCTCAGCTGTATAATATATAACAACCAATCACAGCGCAGCTTTCATGTTACCTCAGCTGTATAATATATAACAACCAATCACAGCGCATCTTTCATGCAACCTCAGTAGTATAATATATAACAACCAATCACAGCGCAGCTTTCATGTTAGCTCAGCAGTATAATATATAACAACCAATCACAGCGCAGCTTTCATGTTACCCCAGTATAATATATAACAACCAATCACAGTGCAGCTTTCATGTTACCTCAGCTGTATGATATATAACAACCAATCACAGCACAGCTTTCATGTTACCTTAGTATAATATATAACAACCAATCACAGCGCAGCTTTCATGTTACCTTAGTATAATATATAACAACCAATCACAGCGCAGCTTTCATGTTACCTCAGCTGTATAATACATAACAACCAATCACAGCACAGCTTTCATGTTACCTCAACGGTATAATATATAACAACCAATCACAGCACAGCTTTCATTTTACCTCAGTATAATATATAACAACCAATCACAGCGCAGCTTTCATGTTACCTCAGTATCATATATAACAACCAATCACAGCACAGCTTTCATGTTACATCAGCAGTATAATATATAACAACCAATCACAGCACAGCTTTCATGTTACCTCAGAGGTATAATATATAACAACCAATCACAGTGCAGCTTTCATGTTACCTCAGCGGTATAATATATAACAACCAATCACAGCGCAGCTTTCATGTTACCTCAGTATATTATATAACAACCAATCACAGCGCAGCTTTCATGTTACCTCAGCGGTATAATATATAACAACCAATCACAGCGCATCTTTCATGCAACCTCAGTAGTATAATATATAACAACCAATCACAGCGCAGCTTTCATGTTACCTCAGCAGTATAATATATAACAACCAATCACAGCGCAGCTTTCATGTTACCCCAGTATAATATATAACAACCAATCACAGTGCAGCTTTCATGTTACCTCAGCTGTATGATATATAACAACCAATCACAGCACAGCTTTCATGTTACCTCAACGGTATAATGTATAACAACCAATCACAGCGCAGCTTTCATGTTACCTCAGCTGTATAATATATAACAACCAATCACAGCACAGCTTTCATGTTACCTCAGTGGTATAATATATAACAACCAATCACAGCGCAGCTTTTATTTTACCTCAGTATAATATATAACAACCAATCACAGCGCAGCTTTCATGTTACCTCAGCAGTATAATATATAACAATCAATCACAGCGCAGCTTTCATGTTACCTTAGTATAATATATAACAACCAATCACAGCGCAGCTTTCATGTTACCTTAGTATAATATATAACAACCAATCACAGCGCAGCTTTCATGTTACCTCAGCTGTATAATACATAACAACCAATCACAGCACAGCTTTCATGTTACCTCAACGGTATAATATATAACAACCAATCACAGCACAGCTTTCATTTTACCTCAGTATAATATATAACAACCAATCACAGCGCAGCTTTCATGTTACCTCAGCGGTATAATATATAACAACCAATCACAGCACAGCAGCTTTCATGTTACCTCAGCAGTATAATATATAGCAACCAATCACAGCACAGCTTTCATGTTACCTCAGCAGTATAAGAAATAGCAACCAATCACAGCACAGCTTTCAATTTACCTCAGCATTCTCAATATCCAGCAATTGTCTTGCGAAACGTTCGGCGGATGCATCATTTTGTAGTTGAACACGCATCCCGTTGCTCGTAATGCCTTTTGCTTTTGTGCTTGAGATGGAAATCACATGATCTTTCTCTGGGGGGCATAACTGTCGACGATGCTCGCACGTGCGCCACCTATCGTAGGATAGATGTACTATGCCAGTAATCTTCCCAGGAGTGAACTCAACAACTTCCCAAAGTTTCATGGCGATTAGATGAATGGTGTAGTAATGCATAAAGGACAGACAGACAGACAGACATACATTCCTTTTTATATATATAGATGACATCAGGAAGTGAGAGAATTAGATTCCGTACGTAAAATTTGGACGCTAATTATTTTGTGCTTAGAATTGAATAATTGAGTTGGGACCCATTACCTTTTCCTATTTATGACATAATCAATGCTCGTGCCAAATTTCAAGTTTCTATGACATTGGGAAGCGAGAAAATTAGATTCCGTACGTAAAATTTGGACGCTAATTCTTTGGCGCTTAGAATTGAATAATTGAGTTGGGACCCATTACCTTTTCCTATTAATGACATAATCAATGCTCGTGCCAAGTTTCCCGTTTCTATGACACCGGAAAGTGAGAAAATTACATTCCGCACGTAAAATTTGGATGCCAATTCTTTTGCGCATAGAATTGAATAATCGAGTTGGGACCCATTAGCTTTCCCTATTAATGACATAATCAATGCTCGTGCCAAGTTTCCCATTTCTATGACACCGGAAAGTGAGAAAATTACATTCTGTACGTAAAATTTGGACGCTAATTCTTTTGCGCATAGAATTGAATAATCGAGTTGGGACCCATTAGCTTTTCCTATTTATGACATAATCAATGCTCGTGCCAAATTTCACGTTTCTACAATATCGGGAAGTGAGAGAATTAGTGGCAATGATGGAAATCGAACGATCTACACGGGGGGGGGGGGGGCGTAACTGTCGACGACGCTCGCACGCGCACCATTTATCATAGCATAAATGTACTATGCCTATAATCTTCCCAGGAGTGTACTCAACAACTTCCCAAAGTTTCATGGCGATCGGATGAATGGTGTGGTAGCGCATAAAGGACAAACAGACAGACAGACACACACACACACACACACAGACATACATTCAATTTTATATATATAGACTAGCTTACCCGTCGCACGTTGCTGCGAAGACAGACAGACATACTGTACATTCATTCGTTTTTATATATCTAGATAACAACCAATTGCAGCGCAGCTTTCATGTTACCTCAGTATAATATATAACAACCAATCACAGCGCAGCTTTCATGTTACCTCAGCTGTATAATATATAACAACCAATCACAGCGCATCTTTCATGCAACCTCAGTAGTATAATATATAACAACCAATCACAGCGCAGCTTTCATGTTACCTCAGCAGTATAATATATAACAACCAATCACAGCGCAGCTTTCATGTTACCCCAGTATAATATATAACAACCAATCACAGTGCAGCTTTCATGTTACCTCAGCTGTATAATATATAACAACCAATCACAGCGCAGCTTTCATGCAACCTCAGTAGTATAATATATAACAACCAATCACAGCGCAGCTTTCATGCAACCTCAGTAGTATAATATATAACAACCAATCACAGCGCAGCTTTCATGTTACCTCAGTATAATATATAACAACCAATCACAGCGCAGCTTTCATGTTACCTCAGCTGTATAATATATAACAACCAATCACAGCGCAGCTTTCATGTTACCTCAGCAGTAAGAGAAATAACAACCAATCACAGCGCAACTTTTATTCTGCCTCAGCAATATAAAAAATAGCAACCAATCACAGCGCAGCTTTCATGTTACCTCTGCGGTATTATATATAACAACCAATCACAGCGCAGCTTTCATGCAACCTCAGTAGTATAATATATAACAACCAATCACAGCGCAGCTTTCATGTTACCTCAGCTGTATAATATATAACAACCAATCACAGCACAGCTTTCCTGTTACCTCAGTATAATATATAGAAACCAATCACAGCGCATCTTTCATGCAACCTCAGTAGTATAATATATAACAACCAATCACAGCGCAGCTTTCATGTTACCTCAGTATAATATATAACAACCAATCACAGCGCAGCTTTCATGTTACCTCAGTATAATATATAACAACCAATCACAGCGCATCTTTCATGCAACCTCAGTAGTACAATATATAACAACCAATCACAGCGCAGCTTTCATGTTACCTCAGCGGTATAATATATAACAACCAATCACAGCGCAGCTTTCATGTTACCCCAGTATAATATATAACAACCAATCACAGTGCAGCTTTCATGTTACCTCAACGGTATAATATATAACAACCAATCACAGCGCAGCTTTCATGTTATCCCAGTATAATATATAACAACCAATCACAGCGCAGCTTTCATGTTACCTCAGTATAATATATAACAACCAATCAAAGCGCAGCTTTCATGTTACCTCAGCAGTATAATATATAACAACCAATCACAGTGCAGCTTTCATGTTACCTCAGTATAATATATAACAACCAATCACAGTGCAGCTTTCATGTTACCTCAGTATAATATATAACAACCAATCACAGCACAGCTTTCATGTTACCTCAACGGTATAATATATAACAACCAATCACAGTGCAGCTTTCATGTTACCTCAGCAGTATAATATATAACAACCAATCACAGCACAGCTTTCATGTTACCTCAGCAGTATAATATATAACAACCAATCACAGCGCAGCATTCATGTTACGTCAGCAGTATAATATATAACAACCAATCACAGCGCAGCTTTCATGTTACCTCAGTATAATATATAACAACCAATCACAGCGCAGCTTTCATGTTATCTCAGTATAATATATAACAACCAATCACAGCGCAGCTTTCATGTAACCTCAGCAGTATAATACATAACAACCAATCACAGCACAGCTTTCATGTTACCTCAGCAGTATAATATATAACAACCAATCACAGCGCAGCTTTCATGTTACCTCAGCAGTATAATATATAGCAACCAATCACAGCGCAGCTTTCATGTTACCTCAGCAGTATAATATATAACAACCAATCACAGCACAGCTTTCATGTTACCTCAGCAGTATAATACATAACAACCAATCACAGCACAGCTTTCATTTTACCTCAGTATAATATATAACAACCAATCACAGCGCAGCTTTCATGTTACCTCAGCAGGATAATATATAACGACCAATCACAGCGCAGCTTTCATGTTACCTCAGCAGTATAATATATAACAACCAATCACAGCACAGCTTTCATGTTACCTCAGCAGTATAATATATAACAACTAATCACAGCGCAGCTTTCATGTTACCTCAGTATAATATATAACAACCAATCACAGCACAGCTTTCATGTTACCTCAGCAGTATAATATATAACAACCAATCACAGCACAGCTTTCATGTTACCTCAGTATAATATATAACAACCAATCACAGCACAGCTTTCATGTTACCTCAGTATAATATATAACAACCAATCACAGCGCAGCTTTCATGTTACCTCAGTATAATATATAACAACCAATCACAGCACAGCTTTCATGTTACCTCAGTATAATATATAACAACCAATCACAGCGCAGCTTTCATGTTACCTCAGTATAATATATAACAACCAATCACAGCACAGCTTTCATTTTACCTCAGCATTCTCAGTATCCAGCAATTGTCTTGCGAAATGTTTGGCGGATGCATCATTTTGTAGTTGAACACGCATTCTGTTGCTCATTATGGCTTTTGCTTTTGTGCTTGAGATGGAAATCAAACGATCTTAGTCTGGGGGGCATAACTGTCGACGAAGCTCGCACGCGCGCCACCTATCGTAGGATAGTTGTACTATGCCAGTAATCTTCCCAGGAGTGTACTCAGCAACTTCCCAAAGTCTCATGGCGATCGGATGAATGGTGTAGTAATGCAGAAAGGACAGACAGACAGACAGACAGACATACATTCATTTATATATACATAGATGACATCAGGAAGTGAAAGATATAGATTCTGTACGTAAAATTTGGACGCTAATTCTTTTGTGCATAGAATTGAATAATCGAGTTGGAACCCATTAACTTTTCCTATTTATGACATAATCAATGCCCGTGCCAAATTTCATGTTTCTATGACACAGGGAAGTGAGAGAATTAGTGGCAATGATGGAAATCGAAAGATCTACGTGGGGGGGGGGGGGGGGGGGCGTAACTGTCGACGACGCTCGCACGCGCGCCATTTATTGTAGCATAAATGTACTATGCCTATGATCTTCCCAGGAGTGTACCTATCACCGAGGGAATCACTAAAATATAACTTTTATTAGGTAAAGATAAAATAACAATGTATAAAAGGCGTGGACTCTTATTCCAGTTACACTCCTACTGGACAAGTAGATATTCTAACAGTAGTAAGTCCATATAAGTATATACCAGATGATGCGCTAGGTTCTAACTCCACAACCACAATGACCCCATCTATATTGTTGGTGTATGGGTCGAGATATATATTATGGTTGTGTACAGCTCCACGTGTATAAATGGCCACAAGGGCTAACAAAGCACAATGTAGGTTATATTTACTGTATTTATACGTTGGAGCCGATAAATGGGTAAAGGCCAGAATAATAAATGTAACCCCCGTCTGGCAGAGTATTGAGGCATATATTAATGCCCAGGAAATATAGCATCAATCAGGTATATACTATGTGGTATATCCCCTATTATGGTGTTAGCCAGCCTAAGATAGCCTCATTGTTGTGCTTGACATGCCACAGATGTCCACATCATTGTATATCGGGCTATCTATGCTTAAATGGTGATAGTGAATGCAGCAGTTACTGACAAAGAGGGTTCATTATATATCTTATTGAACCCTCTTCAGTTCAGCTGCTCGTAGCTGCTGGTGATTATAAAATCTCACAAACAGCGGCATTCATCTCTAGTGAAGCAGTGATCAGCTGTTTTTATTAGCTGCACTCAGCAGTGTTTAGTCCATGTGACAGGGTCTTATGAGATAATGACCCTGGTCTAAGACTCTCCGCTGTGTCTGTCCCTAATGGGAATGTGGTAAAATAAAAGGAACGTTTGGTGCTGTAATATGTCCTTGCACCATGTAACTCCTAGTTACAGACCACTCAGCGCTGCAGTCTATTTGCCAGCTTTTATATAAACTAGATAAACACGCTAAATGACGTCAGTCAAGCGAGTCACTATATAGATGAAATTAGTGACCGTGTTTACTATAGCTGGTTATCGCATCAGGGTATAATCCACCATAATAGGGGATATACCACATAGTATATACCTGATTGATGCTATATTTCCTGGGCATTAATATATGCCTCAATACTCTGCCAGACGGGGGTTACATTTATTATTCTGGCCTTTACCCATTTATCGGCTCCAACGTATAAATACAGAAAATATAACCTACATTGTGCTTTGTTAGCCCTTGTGGCCATTTATACACGTGGAGCTGTACACAACCATAATATATATCTCGACCCATACACCAACAATATAGATGGGGTCATTGTGGTTGTGGAGTTAGAACCTAGCGCATCATCTGGTATATACTTATATGGACTTACTACTGTTAGAATATCTACTTGTCCAGTAGGAGTGTAACTGGAATAAGAGTCCACGCCTTTTATACATTTTTATTTTTATCTTTACCTAAAAAGTTACATTTTAGTGATTCCCTCGGTGATAGGCTGGTTGACACACAGGGTTTTCCTTTCTGTCACGGTGACAAATCCCAGGAGTGTACCCAACAACTTCCCAAAGTTTCATGGCGATCGGATGAATGGTGTAGTAGCGCATAAAGGACAAACAGACAGACACACACACAGACAGACAGACAGACACGCACGCACACAGACAGACACACATGCATTCAATTTTATATATATAGATAACCTTTTTCGTGAATCTTTTAGGTGGACTACAGGGGAGAGTGGAAAGAAGCTGGAAATACACAAGACGTGCTTCATTGCCACAATGAAGATACAAAGTTATCAGCAGCACTCACAATCAGAACCAAGTCCGTATGGTTGGAGCTGCACGCCGGGCTGAGGGACGGATCCAAGGCCCACAATGCAGAAATCCAGGACAGAGGGCGTGCGGCAGCAGGTCAAGCATCAAATACTTTGTATTCCTCCATATAGGAATTGCAAAAAGACGTCAAAATGTGGCAACGCTTCAGCTCCAAGGTAGGAGCTTTTCTCAAGCTACAGCTGCAGCCAAAATTATTCATCCAACCTGCATTGCAGATTAGGCTTATTTCCCAAACTGACAAACTTTCAGCTGTTTGCAAAAAATACAAACAAAAACCAAGAACAAAAACATTTAAATAGCTGAACAGAACTAATATAACAAGTGGTTTTGTCACGTCTGTGCGGCACAAGAGCCCCGGGCTCAGCACGGGCGCAGGGTGATGTTCACACTGAATACAAGTATCATACACCATGCTGGACAGTGAGCACCACTCCAGGAGATGGAAAAACCTGTCCCTACCAAACAGGGAAGTGAGGAGTCCCTGCCTGCAAGCAGAGTTATTGTTCTGATAACGACAGACCGCTGTCTTCTTCTGGGCCCTGACTATCCCTGCAGGAACCCCTGGAGTAATGGACTGACACAGCAATGCAAAACCATATGGGTAACCAAAAAACAACAGAACGGATACAGCAGCACTTATCTGCAATGGAAGCTTATCACCCAGCATAGAGGCCTCATCCTACTCCAACCTATCCTCTAGTGAACTGAATAACCAGCAAGGAGGATAGGGCGGGGTATGAATATAAAGCTTTCTACACCTGCTGATAGGAAGAGCCACTGGAGAATCCCCAACCATCTCCCAGGTATGACTAATAGTCAGCCTGTAACCATGCAACCTACAGAGAGATAGCAACAAGCAATCTCTGCACAATGTGTATTAACCCTTGTCCTGCATAGCAACAGGGCAACAGGTCTGACCCTGCATCGCGGCCACCATGCTACGAGACTGTCGCGACCAACAAGCTGCAACAGGTTTCTTCAAATTCAACACAGAATGCTACATTTAATGACAACTTCAGTTTCAGGCTTATTCAACCCCTACATAATAAGTGCCTTTAGAACTTAGTAGAGTCTCTTTTGCCATTACAACTTGCTACAACCTTGATGCATAGCCAGACACCAGCTTCTGTAAGCATTCACGAGGAGCCTTAGCCCATTCCTGGTGGATGAATGGTCTCCAGGTCACTAATATTCTTGGGTTTGCATGCTACAACCACCTTCTTCAAATTCCACCAAAGATTTTTTTATGGGGTTCAAGTCAGGCGGCTGTGACGGCCAATCCAGAATTTTGCAGGACCTCTTTTGAAATCAAGTCTTGGTAGACTCCATGGAATGCTTGGGATCATTGTCCTGTAGGGAGGTCACTTCCCTGCTTCTCTCCGCCCCTTGTTGGCTGTTTGCAATGGGAGGGGGCGGGGCTAGTTCGTAAGCTTCCACCCTTTCCCACTGCTGGCCGATGACCTGCTCCCATCCCGTTTCCCCCTCTTGCTGAGAGCCGATGCAGGAGAGGGAGACCACTTAGCAGAACTAAACTGTCCCCCCCCCCCCAATGGCATTGGGGGCTCAACGTATATGTGCCAGCTCGGGCGAACATATAAGTGGCATGAGGCGAATGCTTGCTAACATCTGGGGGGCGCGGAGCTCATGGCCTTTGCTGCAGGGCAAGCACACAATTGTAAAGCTGCAGTTTCCAATTGCAATCATAACATCTCCGCACATTTCCTCCTAACACTGCCCTGCTACATAATATCAGACATATTTTGACAAGAGGATAACTGAAGTTGTAAAAATATACAAGTTTGCTTCATAAAATCTCAGAAAGAAGTAGGAAGAGGAAGAACAACATTTGAGGAGCACAGCTGAGACTAGCCGGCAGGCCTGCCATATGTCAGTACTTCACACTGTCCATGCCTTCTGTTCATCCACTGCAATCTAAATATCACTTGTTAATAATGGCAAACGACCATCTGAAACAGTCTGGAAGCTTCAGCCCAACATAAATTGTCTGATGAAATTACAGAAATGTTCACTTTTACTAAAGTTAATTAGAAACTTATTTAAAAAGTATCTCCAAAAACTGTAGCTCCCAGTCACATCTTCTTGCACTCCTCTAATGACTCAGCCTTATTCTATGTACAAAACTGAGCTGCGCTTTGCTTCCTTACAAGTAGTAAGCATGAGCGCTCCCTCCCGCAGCAGCCCTAGACCTCTACCACCGCCACGATTCTGGCGCAGGACTGGAGTCTCCTGAGGGTAGCGGCATCGGGCGAGGCAGAGGTCCGGTGCAGCGCAGAAGGTATAAGCAGGGACGTAGTCAGGGAGGCAGCCGGGGTTGTAAGACAGACACGCAGAGGGAGTCCTTGGTTAAAGGCTCAGGGCACACAATGAGGGAGGGGCACAGCCAGGCTTATATAGGAAGTCCAATTAGTGCATGGTGGAGCTAAATGGGAAACAAGAGCCAAGAACAGATTCAGCAGGGGAGCTGTCTGGAGGGCTGAGTGGGAAGAGGAGGTAGGAGTCAGTGTGCTTCCATTGTTCTGACTGCCGTTTGGTTTCAGGATTTACAAACGGCATCCACATCTCATCCATTGTGACAAGTCAATCAGTCATCATGTGTCAAGACCGCCCATACGCAGCCTTGTGATCGTCGGTCAGCATTCACAGCCCGACCTGGTGGAAACTGTCCACCTCTTTAGAATAGTGTGCACAGATCCTACGGAAATGCTGACTGTGCAGCCAATCTCTTCCACAGTTATCGGTGGTCCTCCATGACCACTTGTGTAATCAGACCGGCTGGGGCGTGACCGAGGCTTCTGTGTGTTAACATGTGGTGGCTACAAGTCCTCCCGGGGCGCATCCCCCCGGCTTGTTGTCCGGCTGCCGAGGGTGCACGTGGCTGGTCGGCGTGGTGCTGTTGGTGCGCAGCGCGCGCTCGCGGGTCCGTGCGGCGCCGTGCGCACCTGTAGTCAGCCCTGTGCATTAGCACCTTTTAAATTGGTGCTGTGGGAGTGAGTGTCTCCCTCTCTCCGCCCCTGGGCTTGTGTTTTTAAGGCTGGCAGTGACCTGCATTCACTGCCAGTTATTTGGTTCCCTTCAGCGTGCTAGCATCCTGCCTCTGTTGGTCTCCAGCGTTGTCAGCTCGTTCTGTCATATCTGCCAGGTTCTCCCATCTGCCTCGGTCTGCTTGTATTTTTCTGTTGGTTGTATCATCTGCCCATCCTGTCAGTATTCTACCTTGCTACATCTTGGCATGCCAGTGTCCCCTCTCGGTCCCTAGTAAGAGTAGGGACCGCCGCCCAGTTGCCCGCCTTGGGTTAGCTAGGAGTAGAGGCAAGTAGGCAGGGACAGGGGGTTGCGGGTAATTTCTAGGGCAACCCCGGCTGGCGTAGCGGTGGGTAGGATACCGTAACACTGTGGTTGGTTCTCACACAACGTTTTGGCCTTCTTTGAAGTGTTGCACATTTTCCATGTCTCGCCCAACTGACCACGAATGTGGATGGTTGTCATTCCTCGCAACTGAAGAAAACGGATGACTCCACACCATTCTTGGAATGCTTTAGCTACTGAACAGGCTTCTAACTCCGGCCGCCGTCACATAGATTCTGACAGACGTCTCGCTCGGCCCACAGAACGCCTACAGCTTTTAAATATGTCCCAGGTTTCTATTGGCTCCTATTCCCAAGGAAAACTTAGGATACCTTAAAACTTGAATGCAGCCATAGAAAATGTCCTTCATGGAGAAGACCCTAAAGGGCATGGGCCATGAGAAGGTGACCTGTTGCATAAATTACATCTTTTTGTTAACCCTTTAAGGACAGCAGCTTACAGGGGAGAAAATCAGGTCTGCAAGATATGTCACTGAATGTGAGCGTGCTGAAGAAAGGGTCTGTATGAAAGAGACCGAAGTGTTAACTTTGACACACACCCTGAAAATGATGTCCCAGGAAAAGGGGCTGTTCCAAACGTTGGCCAAGAATTCAAGCATGAAGATGAAAGGCTGGGCAGCACAGAGTTATGTTGCTGAAAAGAGTGTTCAGAGACTAGTGAGGTCTAGGAGCCAGTTCAGACAGCAAGTAAAAGAGAAGAAGGGCTTGTGGAAGAGTCCCGATAATGATGCTGGTACAAAGAAAACGCAAGAGCCGGGTCCAATGACCGGTGGCAGGAGTGAAGAATTGTAAAAACAAGACACAAGTGGTGAAGCATACCAAACTAGATGAAGGTGACCTGGGCACTCCGGGTGAACAATGTGTAAAGACCTCGGCTGATCAAGGACCGCATACATTGCACAAGTAGCACACTGGATGACATTGCCAGACATGGAGCTCATCCTAATGGGGATCTACAATTTACTTGTGGAAGTAGTGAAGAGAGACTTGCTCACACGCTGCCGCCTATGCGCAACTGCTCAAGACACTCGTGGTCGCCCTCATCCATTCCAGACTCGACTACTGCCACTTGCTGCTCATTGGGCTTCCCAGCACCAGACGCTCCCCTCTCCAATCCATACTAAATGAGGAAGCCAGACTCATTTTCCTATCCAGCTGCTCCTCTTGTGCCTCTGCCCTGTGCCAGTCACTGCATTGGCTGCCCATGTATTACAGAACTCAATTTAAACTCATCACCCTCACCCACAGAGCTGTCCATGGTGCCGCACCACCATACATCGCCTCCCTCCTGTCCATACATCACCCATCCCGTGCGCTGCGCTCTGCCAACACAGTCAGAAAAGACATTCCCCTAATATGATCCTGACACGCTCGTCTCCAGGACTGATCCTATGGAACGCTCTACCTCAAGACATCCGGACTATTCTCGATGCACAAAATTTTAGACGTGCTCTAAAGATGCACCTCTTCAAAGAAGCATACCGACTCTCCTGATTTAGTCCCCCCCCCTCAAATTACACCCATTATGTACACTCCCTGCCCCCATACCTCCTGTACCACCCCACCCCGTCCTGACTGAGGTCCCGCATGCATCAAAAGCACTGTGGAATAGGTTGGCGCTTTACAAATAAAGATTATTCCATGTGGGCTGGTAGAGGAGAGGTTACAGACCCTTAGAAAAGTTTATGAAAAAGAATGGGCTGTTTGAACTTTTTGTTCATTTCTAATTCAACAAACTCAATTGTGCTTTTAACCCTTTCCAATCCACTGTCTGATGTCTAAAGACATTCTGATTGAAGGCTGTACAGCTCTGATGTTGGAAGACGTCCAGCAGGGTATTCTTACTGTAGATTACTTGCCGCTCTGTTGTCGGGGGCCTCTCCAGCATGTCACATGCCGCAGTACTGGTTCTAGCCAGCAGATGGCACCATTGTATAATGGCAGAAATAGAAAGCCCCCTAGGAAACCCTGAATCCAAAATTGGATTGCAAAGGGTTAAGTGACATAAAGTGGAGGAGAACCATGAGCAGGTCTCCATATGTGAAGTCTGAGCTGGCCCCAGGTTCACTTCCCCCGTATAAACAGAATCGTAATAAGAAAGGTTGATGCTAGCATGCACACGGATATTGGATGTCCAGCCATTAGAAGAAGTTATGACAGAAAGCTGGGTGATGGTTTTATGCGGCACTTTGTATACATCCACCCGGGAATAGAACCAATTATGGGATTGTTAGATTACAGTAAGATAAACACATTGTCCTCGCGCGCCAAAGTTATTTCTTAAGTATATACATATATTTACAGTCTAACGGTTACCTCTCTGCAAGATGGAGCCGGTCTGTTACAGCGCCGCAGAGATATGTATAAAGCAATCCATGATGAGAACGCGCTACGTCCGGACCACTGGGATCTGTGGAAGGTCACACATGCCAACTGTATGGCTAGACCTCGCAGAAGCCCACACCGTAGATGAGGATTACTAATGACTGACGACGCTTCGCCTGTATTTGATTGTCATTCCACTACGATGGCAGAACCAGGAATCAGACAAGACTGGTGGATGTGGAGGCGGGATTCATCTTTTGGGGCCGAGAATAATGACATTGATGTTACCCAAATACTTCAGCAGGTAAAGCTTGTCTCAGCATTGTCCGACGCTCGACCTCCACGGTCTTCACCTTCTCACTGGAGCTGTGTGCGGAGGATGAAAGTAGGACTGGGAATCCCCATTCTAGTGACTAGCGGGGGTCCCACTTGTGGAACTCCCAGCAATCTACAGTAATTCCTTTTAGGGGACTCATTGACACACTTGTAAGTCAATGTGCAGGATGAGAAGGACAGAAGAGAGGAGAAGGGAATAAACAGAAGTGTCTGCTAGTCGCTTCCTTGACCTTCACTACAGAAAAGAACATGTATGCAGAGTGGCTCAGTGAGCAGCACGTTGGCTCAGTGGCTAGTCCTGTTGCCTTGTAGCACCAGCGCCTTGGGCTTGAGTATGGCCAAGGACAACATCTCTATGGAGACTGTATACGCACCCCAAGTTTATGTGGGTTTTCTTGGGGTACTCCGTTTACTTCCCACAATCCAAACTCAAGGTGATAAGTTAATTGGCGTTCACCCCAATGGTCTCCAGTGTATATACTATAGATAAGGAACTTAATTTGGTAGCACACTGAGTCAGTGATCAGCAGCCAGATGGATCACTGAGCCCAATCTGCATGTGACGTGTTCTTTAGTAGCCACGCAGTGTGGTGCCAAGACAAGGAGGCTGCCTGCAGGTATTACAGCCCATTCTCCGCCCCCCCCCCCCCCAACCATTGCACATGCTCTGTAGGTAGGTAAGCCACTTACCAGCACTTTGCGGCCTGATTTTTTAAAGAATGAAAATATTGTGTGGAAGATGTTCTCCTTGTCCTGCGGGATCACGCACGGCGCGGGGTTTCTGTGGAACATACATTGTGCCTTGTCTTGTGTGATCTAAATAAAGAGAAATACATGGCTTGTTTATTGGTGGCCCACAGACAATGGATGCCCCATGTGACCCGTCGTAAAGGCAGACCTTGTTACAAATACAACGGAGCTCCAATCCTGAAGAACTGTATGGAGGAAGTAAACTAAGCACCATTCACAGATCCAATGCCTGATATCAGGACACATCCCGCCATCAGTCCCTGTGAACCGGCCTGCCACATCCCCAAATCCCTGACCTGAAAAGTCCCATGAGCAGCGCCCCATCAGGTGTGTTTGGGGTATTGGAGCAACATTCTGCATTCAGTAAAACCAACGCCACATGAGACGCCCTTCTAGCGTTTTGTTGCATACAATCCAAGTTAATGATGGAGCTCGTTATCTGTGAGGGTCAGCCTGATGCCGGACTATCAGACCTGTGTAGTTCCAGTTAGATACTGTAGGGGGTTGATGGTAATCAGTTTATTTTTGGAAGTGAAGCTCGCTGGGTGTATTTGTTTTCTAGCCCTGGGTATATTCAGCCATATTAGTTAGAAGCATGGATCCATGAAACACATGACAGAGATGACAATTATGGACACGGCAGGGCTTTGCAGGCTCCTTTGACTTCTAGTCATATAGCAGCCCCCAAACAAGGACTATTGGTCACCAGCAGCGGTTTATCTTCTCACAATGGGACGGACATCTTTACGCTAACATTCATCATTAGAGAACAGAACGCTTTGCTGTCATTCTTGTCAACGTTGCTGGCTTCAACCGAATAGGACTTAAAACATAGCTGAGTTTTCAGAAAACCTTTTGGAATAAGCTGCCATGTGTGAATGTGTACACCGGAGGAATAACACGATGTGTGGCCATTATTTGTCATGTTCTAAACACTGTGCACAGAGAAAACAGCAGATTCTGCTTCTACTTCCCTGTAACACACATAACAATCACGGAGGACACTAGAAGTACTGAGCAGTGGAGATGTGAATAAATATCAAAACTAACATTATTAGCTTTAACCCCCCCAACAGTCATGTTAAAATTGAAAAGACCCTCTGAAAAATGTCACTTTTTTATTGTAGATTTTGAATTTATGTCTCATGTAAATATCAACTCGGTTTGATATTTTTAACCCCTAAATGACATAATTAATTTTAGCCTTAAGAACCAATAAACAGTTGTGCCATTCCTCTGTTACTCCTCCTGGAAATGTATGAATAAATTGACAACTGGGTGTTCCCAGTTCAGATGTGTCCCAAAGAATTCAATCTGTGCTGAAAGTGTCAGACTGTAGCGACCCATGCCGTGACGTTGGGAGGACCAACACCCACTTGTCAATGTATACATTCGTTTCTAAGAAGAAAAACAGGTACAACACAACGTAGAGTTCTACAAAACTGCTCCAGAATGGTTATTGTGAGTAAAAGCAGAATGCGGGGAGGCAGATCCTCTCTAATGTCTCGGGCCATCCTCAGCCATCGCGATAACTGCACAAGCCCGCTAGAAATGGCTGACTGGTAGAAAAACCTAAATGTAATCTACATACTGAGTGCCCCCTCTACAGATGCCCCTGTAATAGCAGTGAGATTCGGTACCTCCGACACCACATAATACCGTAGCATGCAACATTTCCACAATCCGTGTAGGCTGTGCGGACCAACTCTTCATAGAGTTCAAGGGTAAATAGCATGAAAGGAGAAATGAGAACACACTAATGAAAACTACTTCAATGTTTAGCAGCCGTATCTCCAATTAGTGACGGTGGGGAAGAGCAGGAGAACAAAAGTTGGCAAAGTAACCCCACGCGGATTTTGAATGCTGCCCATGTTTGTACTGCTGCTTTTGATGACAGACTTGAGTTTTGGGATTTTTCCCTTCTAGAGAAGCATATGGATACATGGACTCCGAGCGTGCCCCAACATGTAAGAGATGCCACGGACCCACAGAACAAGCACCACTACAAGTGATACACTTCAGTGGGGTCTCATATGTCACTACTAACCTACAGCCAGAATGCTAAATAACTGATAAAGACACAGATTCTCCAGACGAGATGAATGAAGGAATGTAAACTGGAAGATCAAAGTATGTGAATGAGATATTCCCTGAGCTCTGATCATCCAGCCCCACGGTCCAGGATAAACAATCAGAAATCTTACAAGACGTGGAAGTATTATAGTGCCAGCATTTATTGGGGACGGTCCTTCTCCATGCTGGACCCACAAGGACACATTACATACGTTACACTGAACCAATGCTGGATGACATCCATTACTACCCCAATCATGAGCCCTGGTGGGCCACTGCTGCAGAGTGTGATCAGAAAGTCTGGACTACTGTTACCATGCAGCGGTTGCTGGTCCTCCCGAGGCGACGGTGTGTGGGATCCTGCAGTCAGGGCACATCACCCCAGCTTGTTGTTCGGCTGCCGGGGGCGTGGGTGCCTGGCCGGCGTGGTGCTGGTACACCTGTGAGTGCTGCTGACGTGCACAAGCTCCCTTTTATTGTGTTCTGTTGGGAGTTGGCGGTCTCCCTCTCTCTGCCCCTGGGCGGAGGCTTTTGTTTAAGGTCGGGCAGAGACTTGCAATCACTGCCAGTTATTGGTTTCCCTCAGTGTGCTAGCTAGTCTGCCTCTGTTGGTCTCCTGCCTCTGTCATCTTGTCTGCTATACTTTGCTATTATCCGCCAGGTTTTTCCATCTGCCTCAGTTCTGCTTAGTATTGTTCGTGTTGGTTATTTACATCTGCCTTTTCTGTCGGTATTCTACCCTTTCCATCCAGGTACGCCAGCGTCCCTTTTTCGGTCCCTAGTTAGAGTAGGCACTGCCGCCCAGTTGCCCGCCTGGGTTTAGCCAGGGGCAAGCAGGTCGGACAATCTCCAGACAAATTAGCACAACATACGGCGATATTTTATCTGGGATTGTTGGATGGATCTGCAGCAGAGGCCCCAAGAGGAGCCTCCAACGCAGATGTGCAGAAGCTCTTTATAGAATGAGAAGAGCGCGATAAAATCCCATAATATGTATGGAGAAAATCCAAGATCTCCAAGTTCTGGGCCGCTAGGTTGGCTAGAAGAGGTTCTAAATGTGACGTTATTCATCAACACCCACAAAAACCCAATTGAGAACTAGCGGACTCTTCGGGCTCATGTCCACGGGCGTTTTCTCACCGCCTATTACGCATGTGTTGCACGGCCGCATGATATGTGGTGAATGGAGTCAATAGACTTTCATTCATCCATGCACATGTGTGTGGATACTGCATGTAGATCCACACACGAGAAACAGATCGCAGCATGCTCTATTGCTCTCCGTACCACGCAGTGCCAGCCCTGTACATGTACGGCAGACCCGTGATTTACAAATACGGCTGCAGCGTTTTACTGATGCGGCGGTGGAAGTGAAGCCTTCTGAAGTGCTGGGGAGGTCACCCTCGCGGATAAGATAGTGCCCATGTACAGAACTGGCTGCACCTTCTCTGACAGCTCTACCGGGGGTTAAATGCAGATCTGTTCTTCTAAACACTTCAAGCTGCTCTAATTAATACAGATCCACTCGGATTCCTTTCCGACATCTAAGACGTTGGCTTCTCTCCCATAACTAATCCCTTCTTAAGAGATTTTCCAAGAAACTTTATAATGCCTACAGAAAGAGCCCAGGGATGCGGAGGAGAGCGGCTGCTGCTTCCAGAGGGGCTCCACTGCGGTTCTGCTGTGACATTTGCTTCATTTCAAAACCAGTTGTCAAACTACACAGAGGAGAGCGCCGAAGCATCAAACCCCGATACGTGACCGGGCGTGTAGACCACCTGCTCAACGCAATCGCGGGGCGCTTACAGCCGCAGGACTGCAGGCCGCTTTAAACTACATGTCAAATGAAAGTGCTGCTCTGTAACAAAGGGAACTTGTCATGAGCACATGGAGAGCATCACCGGTGGAGAGCATCACTGGCTGAGAGGGTCACCAGCGGAGAGCGTCACTGGCTGAGAGAGTCACCAGCGGAGAGCGTCACTGGCTGAGAGGGTCACCAGCGGAGAGCGTCACTGGCTGAGAGGGTCACCAGTGGAGAGCGTCACTGGCTGAGAGAGTCACCAGCGGAGAGCGTCACTGGCTGAGAGAGTCACCAGTGGAGAGAGTCACCAACTGAGAGAGTCACCGGTGGAGAGCGTCACTGGCTGAGAGGGTCACCAGCGGAGAGCGTCACTGGCTGAGAGAGTCACCAGCGGAGAGCGTCACCAGCGGAGAGAGTCACCGGCGGAGAGCGTCACCGGCGGAGAGAGTCACCGGCGGAGAGAGTCACCAGCGGTGAGAGTCACCAACTGAGAGAGTCACCGGTGGAGAGCGTCACCAACTGAGAGAGTAACCAGCGGAGAGAGTAACCAGCGGAGAGCGTCATCAGCGGAGAGAGTCACTGGTGGAGAGCGTCACTGGCTGAGACAGTCACCAACTGAGAGAGTCACCAGCGGAGAGCGTCACCGGCGGAGAGAGTCACCGGTGGAGAACGTCACCAGCGGAGAGAGTCACCGGTGGAGAGCGTCACCAGCGGAGAGAGTCACCGGTGGAGAGAGTCACCGGTGGAGAACGTCACCAGCGGAGAGAGTCACCGGTGGAGAGCGTCACCAGCGGAGAGCGTCACCGGCGGAGAGAGTCACCGGTGGAGAACGTCACCAGCGGAGAGAGTCACCGGTGGAGAGCGTCACCAGCGGAGAGAGTCACTGGCGGAGAGCGTCACTGGCGGAGAGCGTCACCGGTGGAGAGCGTCACTGGCTGAGAGAGTCACCAGCAGAGAGCGTCACCAGCAGAGAGCGTCACCAGCAGAGAGAGTCACCGGCGGAGAGCGTCACCGGCGGAGAGAGTCACCGGCGAAGAGAGTCACCGGCTGAGAGAGTCATCAGCGGTGAGAGTCACCAACTGAGAGAGTCACCGGTGGAGAGCGTCACCAACTGACAGAGTAACCAGCGGAGAGAGTCACCGGTGGAGAGCGTCACCAGCGGAGAGAGTCACTGGCGGAGAGCGTCACTGGCGGAGAGCGTCACCGGTGGAGAGCGTCACTGGCTGAGAGAGTCACCAGCAGAGAGCGTCACCAGCAGAGAGCGTCACCAGCGGAGAGAGTCACCGGCGGAGAGCGTCACCGGCGGAGAGAGTCACCGGCGGAGAGAGTCACCGGCTGAGAGAGTCATCAGCGGTGAGAGTCACCAACTGAGAGAGTCACCGGTGGAGAGCGTCACCAACTGACAGAGTAACCAGCGGAGAGAGTAACCAGCGGAGAGCGTCACTGGCTGAGAGGGTCACCGGTGGAGAGAGTCCCCGGTGGAGAGAGTCCCCGGTGGAGAGCGTCACTGGCTGATAGAGTCACCAGCGGAGAGAGTCACCAACTGAGTCACTGGTGGAGAGCGTCACTGGCTGAGAGAGTCACCAACTGAGAGAGTCACCAGCGGAGAGCGTCACCGGTGGAGAACGTCACCAGTGGAGAGCCTCACCGGTGGAGAGCGTCACCAGCGGAGAGCGTCACCAGCGGAGAGAGTCACCGGCGGAGAGCATCACCAGTGGAGAGCGTCAGCTGCTGTACGGCCAGGCGGCCCCTGCTATGGGGCCAGTGTGATTAAGACCACAGTGCCCCTACAACAGCTGATTGCTGGGGTCGGGGGAGCAGCAGGGGATCAGTAATCAGCTGCTGTATGGGCGGGCGGCTCCTGCTATGGGGCTGGTGTGATTAAGATTGCAGGTCCATACAACAGCTGATTGCTGGGGGGGGGGGAGCAGCAGGGGATCAGTAATCAGCTGCTGTATGGGTGGCTCCTGCTATGATGCCGGTGTGATAAAGATTGCAGTGCCCCTACAACAGCTGATTGCTGGGGGGGGGGGGGAGCAGCAGGGGATCAGTAATCAGCTGCTGTACGGCCAGGCGGCTCCTGCTATGGGGCCAGTGTGATTAAGACCACAGCGCCCCTACAACAGCTGATTGCTGGGGGTGGGGGAGCAGCAGGGGATCAGTAATCAGCTGCTGTACGGGCCGGCGGCTCCTGCTATGGGGCCGGTGTGATAAAGATTGCAGGTCCATACAACAGCTGATTAGTGAGCGTGAACTGCTGCTACCCCTCATCAATCAGCTGCAGGTACAGTCGGCTCCCACATCTGCTGTCTACATAGCAGAGGGAGGGGGAGAAAGAGCTGCCAAATGTATACACCATAGATAACCATAATGAGACGCGCCATGCAGGATCCTGGAAAGTTGGGTGACAACTAATGGAATCATTACACTGTCGCTCAGCTCTTCCAGGATCCTGAATGCCAACCGCAAAGTTAGTCAAACATGGCATTCAGGGCTCCCGGAAAGCTGGGTGACAAGTGATCAGACCACCATTACATTGACACTCCGCTTTCCTCCTGTAATACCTCACCGCCCGGTCTGGGGGAGTGCAAAATATTTATTTTCCTATTTTCCTCCTCTATTTTTTGGGGGTTTTTGCACTTTTATTGTGTTTAGCATTGTGCTTTCATGGTTTAGTGTTTTTACGTGCAGGGTTGATAGCCTGCTCAATTTATTATGCAGATTGTTACGGACGCCGCCATGACATCAAAGATGTAGGATTGTTTTGTTTTTTTTTAAATACAAATAAGGGAAAGTGCTAAAGACAGGAGGGGGGAGGGGGGGTGTAATTTTTTTCTTACCTTCTTTTTCTTTTTAGACTTTTTATATCCCTGTTGGGAACTTGAACCCTAACGGCTATAATCTGTGATAATGCGGCACAGGACTTCTTTACTGCAATGCCTTATCGCTTACAATAGCGATCATGGGCAATGTCAAGCTGGCGTCCTGTTGCCATGGTAACCCATCAGCCCTCAGCGATCATGTAAAAGCAGCAGAATGATTGTTGATGGGACGACTGTCGGGCTTCTGCACCCGACAGGTCATCCCATGTATAAGGCCCTTACACTCGCCACCTTCTCTGCTGCACCAGAGGAGTTACTGGGCCTTTATCGCTACTGCTCCTCTGACACTGCGGTGATGAGAGGCGCCCTGATAGTTGGCACTTATGTTTCCTTTATTGATACCATAGAGCCTCATGTGGTGCAGAGTGTTAAGGCAGCAGAAATGCAGTCCTAAGCTCTTGCTCATGAACTGAAGGTTGTGGGTGCAATCCCCGCACGGTTCAGGTAGCCGGCTCAAGGTTGACTCAACCCTCCATCCTTCCAAGGTCAGTAAAATGAGTACCCAGTTTGCGGGGCGGGGGGGGGTGGGGGTGGTGGGGGGGGGTAAAAGATGACTGGGAAGGCAATAGCAAAACAGTCTGTCAAGAAGATGTCACAACGTGACGTCACCCGAGGAGTCAGTCCCGACTCGGTGCTTTACCACAGGCTGTTCATCTGTTCTTAGCTCTTGGGAAAAGGAGATGACTGATGGATCTTTGAAGTTGATCAGACTCCTTTTAGAAGAGGAGAAATTAACGTTTGAAAAAAACACACGCCTCCCAACGGAATTACTGAGAAAACCAAACCTTCTCCTCTGATACTGAATTTCAGCAGAAAGAAAAACTCCTACAGCAAAACATTGAGAATTCCATTTATTAAGGAAAGGAAACACTTCCAATTCACGAGGGATTTGAGGGATTTTAAAGAAGGGAGAGCCTACGTGGAAAAGCTTAAAGGGGTTGTCCTGCGGCAGCAAGTGTGGGTATACACTTCTGTATGGCCATATTAATGCACTTTGTAATATACATCGTGCATTAAATATGAGCCATACAGAAGTTATTCACTTACCTGCTCCGTGGCTAGCGTCCCCGTCGCCATGGTGCCGTCTAATTTCAGCGTCTAATCGCCCAATTAGACGCGCTTGCACAGATGGGTCTTTTCCCTTCGGCTCGGCAGCAGCGGCGTTCTGGCTCCGCCCCCTTGTACGCGTCATCGCGTAGCTCCGCCCCCGTCACATGTGCCGATTTCAGCCTGACCAATCTCTGACTATCAGGAGACGGGTCAAACAATTTGACTGCTACTTACCAAGAGAGGGAGATACAATTATTATCGAGTATCGAACAACAACCCTGAGATTTTCAATCTTCTATTCATTGAAGATCAGGGGATACTAATAAACGCCTCGGTTCATAATAACCACATCTCAGTCACCCCAGCTATATATGGTGGAGAGACGTGATCTCATAATAACCACATCTCAGTCACCCCAGCTATATATGGTGGAGAGACGTGATCTCATAGTAACCACATCTCAGTCACCTCAGCTATATATGGTGGAGAGACGTGATCTCATAGTAACCACATCTCAGTCACCTCAGCTATATATGGTGGAGAGACGTGATCTCATAGTAACCACACCTCAGTCACCCCAGCTATATATGGTGGAGAGACGTGATCTCATAGTAACCACATCTCAGTCACCTCAGCTATATATGGTGGAGAGACGTGATCTCATAGTAACCACATCTCAGTCACCCCAGCTATATATGGTGGTGAGACGTGATCTCATAGTAACCACATCTCTGTCACCTCAGCTATATATGGTGGAGAGACGTGATCTCATAATAACCACATCTCAGTCACCCCAGCTATATATGGTGGAGAGACGTGATCTCATAGTAACCACATCTCAGTCACCCCAGCTATATATGGTGGAGAGACGTGATCTCATAGTAACCACATCTCAGTCACCTCAGCTATATATGGTGGAGAGACGTGATCTCATAGTAACCACATCTCAGTCACCCCAGCTATATATGGTGGAGAGACGTGATCTCATAGTAACCACATCTCAGTCACCTCAGCTATATATGGTGGAGAGACGTGATCTCATAGTAACCACATCTCAGTCACCCCAGCTATATATGGTGGAGAGACGTGATCTCATAGTAACCACATCTCAGTCACCTCAGCTATATATGGTGGAGAGACGTGATCTCATAGTAACCACATCTCAGTCACCCCAGCTATATATGGTGGAGAGACGTGATCTCATAGTAACCACATCTCAGTCACCCCAGCTATATATGGTGGTGAGACGTGATCTCATAATAACCACATCTCAGTCACCTCAGCTATATATGGTGGAGAGACGTGATCTCATAGTAACCACATCTCAGTCACCTCAGCTATATATGGTGGAGAGACGTGATCTCATAGTAACCACATCTCAGTCACCTCAGCTATATATGGTGGAGAGACGTGATCTCATAATAACCACATCTCAGTCACCCCAGCTATATATGGTGGAGAGACGTGATCTCATAATAACCACATCTCAGTCACCCCAGCTATATATGGTGGAGAGACGTGATCTCATAGTAACCACACCTCAGTCACCTCAGCTATATATGGTGGAGAGACGTGATCTCATAATAACCACATCTCAGTCACCCCAGCTATATATGGTGGAGAGACGTGATCTCATAATAACCACATCTCAGTCACCTCAGCTATATATGGTGGTGAGACGTGATCTCATAATAACCACATCTCAGTCACCTCAGCTATATATGGTGGAGAGACGTGATCTCATAATAACCACATCTCAGTCACCCCAGCTATATATGGTGGAGAGACGTGATCTCATAGTAACCACATCTCAGTCACCCCAGCTATATATGGTGGTGAGACGTGATCTCATAATAACCACATCTCAGTCACCCCAGCTATATATGGTGGTGAGACGTGATCTCATAATAACCACATCTCAGTCACCTCAGCTATATATGGTGGTGAGACGTGATCTCATAATAACCACATCTCAGTCACCTCAGCTATATATGGTGGTGAGACGTGATCTCATAATAACCACATCTCAGTCACCCCAGCTATATATGGTGGAGAGACGTGATCTCATAGTAACCACATCTCAGTCACCCCAGCTATATATGGTGGTGAGACGTGATCTCATAATAACCACATCTCAGTCACCCCAGCTATATATGGTGGTGAGACGTGATCTCATAATAACCACATCTCAGTCACCTCAGCTATATATGGTGGTGAGACGTGATCTCATAATAACCACATCTCAGTCACCTCAGCTATATATGGTGGTGAGACGTGATCTCATAATAACCACACCTCAGTCACCCCAGCTATATATGGTGGTGAGACGTGATCTCATAGTAACCACATCTCAGTCACCCCAGCTATATATGGTGGAGAGACGTGATCTCATAGTAACCACATCTCAGTCACCTCAGCTATATATGGTGGAGAGACGTGATCTCATAGTAACCACATCTCAGTCACCCCAGCTATATATGGTGGAGAGACGTGATCTCATAGTAACCACATCTCAGTCACCCCAGCTATATATGGTGGAGAGACGTGATCTCATAGTAACCACATCTCAGTCACCCCAGCTATATATGGTGGAGAGACGTGATCTCATAGTAACCACATCTCAGTCACCCCAGCTATATATGGTGGAGAGACGTGATCTCATAGTAACCACATCTCAGTCACCCCAGCTATATATGGTGGAGAGACGTGATCTCATAATAACCACACCTCAGTCACCCCAGCTATATATGGTGGTGAGACGTGATCTCATAATAACCACATCTCAGTCACCCCAGCTATATATGGTGGTGAGACGTGATCTCATAATAACCACATCTCAGTCACCTCAGCTATATATGGTGGAGAGACGTGATCTCATAATAACCACATCTCAGTCACCTCAGCTATATATGGTGGAGAGACGTGATCTCATAATAACCACATCTCAGTCACCTCAGCTATATATGGTGGAGAGACGTGATCTCATAATAACCACATCTCAGTCACCCCAGCTATATATGGTGGAGAGACGTGATCTCATAATAACCACATCTCAGTCACCCCAGCTATATATGGTGGAGAGACGTGATCTCATAGTAACCACATCTCAGTCACCCCAGCTATATATGGTGGAGAGACGTGATCTCATAGTAACCACATCTCAGTCACCCCAGCTATATATGGTGGAGAGACGTGATCTCATAGTAACCACATCTCAGTCACCTCAGCTATATATGGTGGAGAGACGTGATCTCATAGTAACCACATCTCAGTCACCCCAGCTATATATGGTGGAGAGACGTGATCTCATAGTAACCACATCTCAGTCACCCCAGCTATATATGGTGGAGAGACGTGATCTCATAGTAACCACATCTCAGTCACCCCAGCTATATATGGTGGAGAGACGTGATCTCATAGTAACCACATCTCAGTCACCCCAGCTATATATGGTGGTGAGACGTGATCTCATAATAACCACATCTCAGTCACCTCAGCTATATATGGTGGTGAGACGTCATCTCATAGTACCCACATCTCAGTCACCCCAGCTATATATGGTGGAGAGACGTGATCTCATAGTAACCACATCTCAGTCACCTCAGCTATATATGGTGGAGAGACGTGATCTCATAGTAACCACATCTCAGTCACCCCAGCTATATATGGTGGAGAGACGTGATCTCATAATAACCACATCTCAGTCACCCCAGCTATATATGGTGGAGAGACGTGATCTCATAGTAACCACACCTCAGTCACCCCAGCTATATATGGTGGTGAGACGTCATCTCATAATAACCACACCAGCTATATATGGTGGAGAGACGTGATCTCATAGTAACCACATCTCAGTCACCCCAGCTATATATGGTGGAGAGACGTCATCTCATAATAACCACATCTCAGTCACCCCAGCTATATATGGTGGAGAGACGTGATCTCATAATAACCACATCTCAGTCACCCCAGCTATATATGGTGGAGAGACGTGATCTCATAGTAACCACACCTCAGTCACCCCAGCTATATATGGTGGAGAGACGTGATCTCATAATAACCACACCAGCTATATATGGTGGAGAGACGTGATCTCATAGTAACCACATCTCAGTCACCCCAGCTATATATGGTGGAGAGACGTGATCTCATAGTAACCACATCTCAGTCACCTCAGCTATATATGGTGGAGAGACGTGATCTCATAATAACCACATCTCAGTCACCTCAGCTATATATGGTGGAGAGACGTGATCTCATAGTAACCACATCTCAGTCACCCCAGCTATATATGGTGGAGAGACGTCATCTCATAATAACCACACCAGCTATATATGGTGGAGAGACGTGATCTCATAATAACCACATCTCAGTCACCTCAGCTATATATGGTGGAGAGACGTGATCTCATAATAACCACATCTCAGTCACCCCAGCTATATATAGTGAAGAGACGTGATCTCATAATAACCACATCTCAGTCACCCCAGCTATATATGGTGGAGAGACGTGATCTCATAATAACCACACCTCAGTCACCCCAGCTATATATGGTGGTGAGACGTGATCTCATAGTAACCACATCTCAGTCACCCCAGCTATATATGGTGGAGAGACGTGATCTCATAGTAACCACATCTCAGTCACCTCAGCTATATATGGTGGAGAGACGTGATCTCATAGTAACCACATCTCAGTCACCTCAGCTATATATGGTGGAGAGACGTGATCTCATAGTAACCACATCTCAGTCACCTCAGCTATATATGGTGGAGAGACGTGATCTCATAATAACCACATCTCAGTCACCTCAGCTATATATGGTGGAGAGACGTGATCTCATAATAACCACATCTCAGTCACCTCAGCTATATATGGTGGAGAGACGTGATCTCATAGTATCCACATCTCAGTCACCCCAGCTATATATGGTGGAGAGACGTGATCTCATAATAACCACACCTTAGTCACCTCAGCTATATATGGTGGTGAGACGTGATCTCATAATAACCACACCTTAGTCACCTCAGCTATATATGGTTTAGAGATGTGATCTCATAGTAACCACATCTCAGTCACCCCAGCTATATATGGTGGAGAGACGTGATCTCATAATAACCACACCTTAGTCACCTCAGCTATATATGGTGGTGAGACGTCATCTCATAATAACCACACCTCAGTCACCCCAGCTATATATGGTGGAGAGACGTGATCTCATAAAAACCACATCTCAGTCACCCCAGCTATATATGGTGGAGAGACGTGATCTCATAGTAACCACATCTCAGTCACCCCAGCTATATATGGTGGAGAGACGTGATCTCATAGTAACCACATCTCAGTCACCCCAGCTATATATGGTGGAGAGACGTGATCTCATAGTAACCACATCTCAGTCACCTCAGCTATATATGGTGGTGAGACGTGATCTCATAATAACCACATCTCAGTCACCTCAGCTATATATGGTGGAGAGACGTGATCTCATAATAACCACATCTCAGTCACCTCAGCTATATATGGTGGAGAGACGTGATCTCATAATAACCACACCTTAGTCACCCCAGCTATATATGGTGGAGAGACGTGATCTCATAGTAACCACATCTCAGTCACCCCAGCTATATATGGTGGAGAGACGTGATCTCATAATAACCACATCTCAGTCACCCCAGCTATATATGGTGGAGAGACGTGATCTCATAATAACCACATCTCAGTCACCTCAGCTATATATGGTGGAGAGACGTGATCGCAAAATAACCACACCTCAGTCACCCCAGCTATATATGGTGGAGAGACGTGATCTCATAATAACCACACCTTAGTCACCTCAGCTATATATGGTGGTGAGACGTTATCGCAAAATAACCACACCTCAGTCACCCCAGCTATATATGGTGGAGAGACGTGATCTCATAATAACCACACCTCAGTCACCCCAGCTATATATGGTGGAGAGACGTGATCTCATAATAACCACACCTCAGTCACCCCAGCTATATATGGTGGTGAGACGTGATCTCATAATAACCACATCTCAGTCACCTCAGCTATATATGGTGGAGAGACGTGATCTCATAATAACCACATCTCAGTCACCCCAGCTATATATGGTGGAGAGACGTGATCTCATAATAACCACACCTTAGTCACCCCAGCTATATATGGTGGAGAGACGTGATCTCATAGTAACCACATCTCAGTCACCCCAGCTATATATGGTGGAGAGACGTCATCTCATAATAACCACACCAGCTATATATGGTGGAGAGACGTGATCTCATAGTAACCACATCTCAGTCACCCCAGCTATATATGGTGGAGAGACGTCATCTCATAATAACCACATCTCAGTCACCCCAGCTATATATGGTGGAGAGACGTGATCTCATAGTAACCACATCTCAGTCACCCCAGCTATATATGGTGGAGAGACGTGATCTCATAATAACCACATCTCAGTCACCCCAGCTATATATGGTGGAGAGACGTGATCTCATAATAACCACACCTCAGTCACCCCAGCTATATATGGTGGAGAGACGTGATCTCATAATAACCACACCTCAGTCACCCCAGCTATATATGGTGGAGAGACGTGATCTCATAATAACCACACCTCAGTCACCCCAGCTATATATGGTGGTGAGACGTGATCTCATAATAACCACATCTCAGTCACCTCAGCTATATATGGTGGAGAGACGTGATCTCATAATAACCACATCTCAGTCACCTCAGCTATATATGGTGGAGAGACGTGATCTCATAGTAACCACATCTCAGTCACCTCAGCTATATATGGTGGTGAGACGTGATCTCATAGTAACCACACCTCAGTCACCCCAGCTATATATGGTGGAGAGACGTGATCTCATAATAACCACATCTCAGTCACCTCAGCTATATATGGTGGAGAGACGTGATCTCATAGTAACCACATCTCAGTCACCCCAGCTATATATGGTGGAGAGACGTGATCTCATAGTAACCACATCTCAGTCACCTCAGCTATATATGGTGGAGAGACGTGATCTCATAGTAACCACATCTCAGTCACCCCAGCTATATATGGTGGAGAGACGTGATCTCATAGTAACCACATCTCAGTCACCCCAGCTATATATGGTGGAGAGACGTGATCTCATAGTAACCACATCTCAGTCACCCCAGCTATATATGGTGGTGAGACGTGATCTCATAATAACCACATCTCAGTCACCTCAGCTATATATGGTGGTGAGACGTCATCTCATAGTACCCACATCTCAGTCACCCCAGCTATATATGGTGGAGAGACGTGATCTCATAGTAACCACATCTCAGTCACCTCAGCTATATATGGTGGAGAGACGTGATCTCATAGTAACCACATCTCAGTCACCCCAGCTATATATGGTGGAGAGACGTGATCTCATAGTAACCACATCTCAGTCACCCCAGCTATATATGGTGGAGAGACGTGATCTCATAGTAACCACATCTCAGTCACCCCAGCTATATATGGTGGAGAGACGTGATCTCATAGTAACCACATCTCAGTCACCCCAGCTATATATGGTGGTGAGACGTGATCTCATAATAACCACATCTCAGTCACCTCAGCTATATATGGTGGTGAGACGTCATCTCATAGTACCCACATCTCAGTCACCCCAGCTATATATGGTGGAGAGACGTGATCTCATAGTAACCACATCTCAGTCACCTCAGCTATATATGGTGGAGAGACGTGATCTCATAGTAACCACATCTCAGTCACCCCAGCTATATATGGTGGAGAGACGTGATCTCATAATAACCACATCTCAGTCACCCCAGCTATATATGGTGGATAGACGTCATCTCATAGTAACCACATCTCAGTCACCCCAGCTATATATGGTGGAGAGACGTGATCTCATAATAACCACATCTCAGTCACCCCAGCTATATATGGTGGAGAGACGTGATCTCATAGTAACCACACCTCAGTCACCCCAGCTATATATGGTGGTGAGACGTCATTTCATAATAACCACACCAGCTATATATGGTGGAGAGACGTGATCTCATAGTAACCACATCTCAGTCACCCCAGCTATATATGGTGGAGAGACGTCATCTCATAATAACCACACCAGCTATATATGGTGGAGAGACGTGATCTCATAGTAACCACATCTCAGTCACCTCAGCTATATATGGTGGAGAGACGTGATCTCATAGTAACCACATCTCAGTCACCTCAGCTATATATGGTGGAGAGACGTGATCTCATAGTAACCACATCTCAGTCACCCCAGCTATATATGGTGGAGAGACGTCATCTCATAATAACCACACCAGCTATATATGGTGGAGAGACGTGATCTCATAATAACCACATCTCAGTCACCTCAGCTATATATGGTGGAGAGACGTGATCTCATAATAACCACATCTCAGTCACCCCAGCTATATATAGTGAAGAGACGTGATCTCATAATAACCACATCTCAGTCACCCCAGCTATATATGGTGGAGAGACGTGATCTCATAATAACCACACCTCAGTCACCCCAGCTATATATGGTGGTGAGACGTGATCTCATAATAACCACATCTCAGTCACCTCAGCTATATATGGTGGAGAGACGTGATCTCATAGTAACCACATCTCAGTCACCCCAGCTATATATGGTGGAGAGACGTGATCTCATAGTAACCACATCTCAGTCACCCCAGCTATATATGGTGGTGAGACGTGATCTCATAATAACCACATCTCAGTCACCTCAGCTATATATGGTGGTGAGACGTCATCTCATAGTACCCACATCTCAGTCACCCCAGCTATATATGGTGGAGAGACGTGATCTCATAGTAACCACATCTCAGTCACCTCAGCTATATATGGTGGAGAGACGTGATCTCATAGTAACCACATCTCAGTCACCCCAGCTATATATGGTGGAGAGACGTGATCTCATAGTAACCACATCTCAGTCACCCCAGCTATATATGGTGGAGAGACGTGATCTCATAGTAACCACATCTCAGTCACCCCAGCTATATATGGTGGAGAGACGTGATCTCATAGTAACCACATCTCAGTCACCCCAGCTATATATGGTGGTGAGACGTGATCTCATAATAACCACATCTCAGTCACCTCAGCTATATATGGTGGTGAGACGTCATCTCATAGTACCCACATCTCAGTCACCCCAGCTATATATGGTGGAGAGACGTGATCTCATAGTAACCACATCTCAGTCACCTCAGCTATATATGGTGGAGAGACGTGATCTCATAGTAACCACATCTCAGTCACCCCAGCTATATATGGTGGAGAGACGTGATCTCATAATAACCACATCTCAGTCACCCCAGCTATATATGGTGGATAGACGTCATCTCATAGTAACCACATCTCAGTCACCCCAGCTATATATGGTGGAGAGACGTGATCTCATAATAACCACATCTCAGTCACCCCAGCTATATATGGTGGAGAGACGTGATCTCATAGTAACCACACCTCAGTCACCCCAGCTATATATGGTGGTGAGACGTCATTTCATAATAACCACACCAGCTATATATGGTGGAGAGACGTGATCTCATAGTAACCACATCTCAGTCACCCCAACTATATATGGTGGAGAGACGTCATCTCATAATAACCACACCAGCTATATATGGTGGAGAGACGTGATCTCATAGTAACCACATCTCAGTCACCTCAGCTATATATGGTGGAGAGACGTGATCTCATAGTAACCACATCTCAGTCACCTCAGCTATATATGGTGGAGAGACGTGATCTCATAGTAACCACATCTCAGTCACCCCAGCTATATATGGTGGAGAGACGTCATCTCATAATAACCACACCAGCTATATATGGTGGAGAGACGTGATCTCATAATAACCACATCTCAGTCACCTCAGCTATATATGGTGGAGAGACGTGATCTCATAATAACCACATCTCAGTCACCCCAGCTATATATAGTGAAGAGACGTGATCTCATAATAACCACATCTCAGTCACCCCAGCTATATATGGTGGAGAGACGTGATCTCATAATAACCACACCTCAGTCACCCCAGCTATATATGGTGGTGAGACGTGATCTCATAATAACCACATCTCAGTCACCTCAGCTATATATGGTGGAGAGACGTGATCTCATAGTAACCACATCTCAGTCACCCCAGCTATATATGGTGGAGAGACGTGATCTCATAATAACCACACCTTAGTCACCTCAGCTATATATGGTGGTGAGACGTGATCTCATAATAACCACACCTTAGTCACCTCAGCTATATATGGTTTAGAGATGTGATCTCATAGTAACCACATCTCAGTCACCCCAGCTATATATGGTGGAGAGACGTGATCTCATAGTAACCACATCTCAGTCACCTCAGCTATATATGGTGGAGAGACGTGATCTCATAATAACCACACCTTAGTCACCTCAGCTATATATGGTGGTGAGACGTCATCTCATAATAACCACATCTCAGTCACCCCAGCTATATATGGTGGAGAGACGTGATCTCATAGTAACCACATCTCAGTCACCCCAGCTATATATGGTGGAGAGACGTGATCTCATAGTAACCACATCTCAGTCACCCCAGCTATATATGGTGGAGAGACGTGATCTCATAGTAACCACATCTCAGTCACCCGAGCTATATATGGTGGAGAGACGTGATCTCATAGTAACCACATCTCAGTCACCTCAGCTATATATGGTGGAGAGACGTGATCTCATAATAACCACACCTTAGTCACCCCAGCTATATATGGTGGAGAGACGTGATCTCATAGTAACCACATCTCAGTCACCCCAGCTATATATGGTGGAGAGACGTGATCTCATAATAACCACATCTCAGTCACCCCAGCTATATATGGTGGAGAGACGTGATCTCATAATAACCACATCTCAGTCACCTCAGCTATATATGGTGGAGAGACGTGATCGCAAAATAACCACACCTCAGTCACCCCAGCTATATATGGTGGAGAGACGTGATCTCATAATAACCACACCTTAGTCACCTCAGCTATATATGGTGGTGAGACGTTATCGCAAAATAACCACACCTCAGTCACCCCAGCTATATATGGTGGAGAGACGTGATCTCATAATAACCACACCTCAGTCACCCCAGCTATATATGGTGGAGAGACGTGATCTCATAATAACCACACCTCAGTCACCCCAGCTATATATGGTGGAGAGACGTGATCTCATAGTAACCACATCTCAGTCACCCCAGCTATATATGGTGGAGAGACGTCATCTCATAATAACCACACCAGCTATATATGGTGGAGAGACGTGATCTCATAGTAACCACATCTCAGTCACCCCAGCTATATATGGTGGAGAGACGTCATCTCATAATAACCACATCTCAGTCACCCCAGCTATATATGGTGGAGAGACGTGATCTCATAGTAACCACATCTCAGTCACCCCAGCTATATATGGTGGAGAGACGTGATCTCATAATAACCACATCTCAGTCACCCCAGCTATATATGGTGGAGAGACGTGATCTCATAATAACCACACCTCAGTCACCCCAGCTATATATGGTGGTGAGACGTGATCTCATAATAACCACATCTCAGTCACCTCAGCTATATATGGTGGAGAGACGTGATCTCATAATAACCACATCTCAGTCACCTCAGCTATATATGGTGGAGAGACGTGATCGCAAAATAACCACACCTCAGTCACCCCAGCTATATATGGTGGAGAGACGTGATCTCATAATAACCACACCTCAGTCACCCCAGCTATATATGGTGGAGAGACGTGATCTCATAATAACCACACCTCAGTCACCCCAGCTATATATGGTGGTGAGACGTGATCTCATAATAACCACATCTCAGTCACCTCAGCTATATATGGTGGAGAGACGTGATCTCATAATAACCACATCTCAGTCACCTCAGCTATATATGGTGGAGAGACGTGATCTCATAATAACCACACCTCAGTCACCCCAGCTATATATGGTGGAGAGACGTGATCTCATAATAACCACACCAGCTATATATGGCGGAGAGACGTGATCTCATAATAACCACATCTCAGTCACCCCAGCTATATATGGTGGAGAGACGTGATCTCATAATAACCACATCTCAGTCACCCCAGCTATATATGGTGGAGAGACGTGATCTCATAATAACCACACCTCAGTCACCCCAGCTATATATGGTGGTGAGACGTGATCTCATAGTAACCACATCTCAGTCACCTCAGCTATATATGGTGGTGAGACGTGATCTCATAATAACCACACCTCAGTCACCCCAGCTATATATGGTGGTGAGACGTGATCTCATAGTAACCACACCTCAGTCACCCCAGCTATATATGGTGGAGAGACGTGATCTCATAATAACCACATCTCAGTCACCCCAGCTATATATGGTGGAGAGACGTGATCTCATAGTAACCACATCTCTGTCACCCCAGCTATATATGGTGGAGAGACGTGATCTCATAATAACCACATCTCAGTCACCTCAGCTATATATGGTGGTGAGACGTGATCTCATAATAACCACATCTCAGTCACCCCAGCTATATATGGTGGAGAGACGTGATCTCATAATAACCACACCTCAGTCACCCCAGCTATATATGGTGGAGAGATGTGATCTCATAGTAACCACATCTCAGTCACCCCAGCTATATATGGTGGTGAGACGTGATCTCATAGTAACCACATCTCAGTCACCCCAGCTATACATGGTGGTGAGACGTGATCTCATAATAACCACATCTCAGTCACCCCAGCTATATATGGTGGAGAGACGTGATCTCATAGTAACCACATCTAAGTCACCCCAGCTATATATGGTGGAGAGACGTGATCTCATAATAACCACATCTCAGTCACCCCAGCTATATATGGTGGAGAGACGTGATCTCATAATAACCACACCTTAGTCACCTCAGCTATATATGGTGGAGAGACGTGGTCTTATAATAACCACATCTCAGTCACCTCAGCTATATATGGTGGAGAGACGTGATCTCATAATAACCACATCTCAGTCACCCCAGCTATATATGGTGGTGAGACGTGATCTCATAATAACCACACCTCAGTCACCCCAGCTATATATGGTGGTGAGACGTGATCTCATAGTAACCACATCTCAGTCACCCCAGCTATATATGGTGGAGAGACGTGATCTCATAATAACCACATCTCAGTCACCTCAGCTATATATGGTGGAGAGACGTGATCTCATAGTAACCACATCTCAGTCACCTCAGCTATATATGGTGGAGAGACGTGATCTCATAGTAACCACACCTCAGTCACCCCAGCTATATATGGTGGAGAGACGTGATCTCATAATAACCACATCTCAGTCACCTCAGCTATATATGGTGGAGAGACGTGATCTCCTAGTAACCACATCTCAGTCACCTCAGCTATATATGGTGGAGAGACGTGATCTCATAGTAACCACACCTCAGTCACCTCAGCTATATATGGTGGAGAGACGTGATCTCATAATAACCACATCTCAGTCACCTCAGCTATATATGGTGGTGAGACGTGATCTCATAGTAACCACATCTCAGTCACCTCAGCTATATATGGTGGAGAGACGTGATCTCATAATAACCACATCTCAGTCACCTCAGCTATATATGGTGGAGAGACGTGATCTCATAATAACCACACCTCAGTCACCCCAGCTATATATGGTGGAGAGACGTCATCTCATAGTAACCACATCTCAGTCACCCCAGCTATATATGGTGGTGAGACGTGATCTCATAATAACCACATCTCAGTCACCCCAGCTATATATGGTGGAGAGACGTGATCTCATAATAACCACATCTCAGTCACCCCAGCTATATATGGTGGAGAGACGTGATCTCATAATAACCACATCTCAGTCACCCCAGCTATATATGGTGGAGAGACGTGATCTCATAGTAACCACATCTCAGTCACCCCAGCTATATATGGTGGAGAGACGTCATCTCATAATAACCACATCTCAGTCACCCCAGCTATATATGGTGGAGAGACGTGATCTCATAATAACCACATCTCAGTCACCTCAGCTATATATGGTGGTGAGACGTGATCTCATAGTAACCACATCTCAGTCACCTCAGCTATATATGGTGGAGAGACGTGATCTCATAATAACCACATCTCAGTCACCTCAGCTATATATGGTGGAGAGACGTGATCTCATAATAACCACACCTCAGTCACCCCAGCTATATATGGTGGAGAGACGTCATCTCATAGTAACCACATCTCAGTCACCCCAGCTATATATGGTGGTGAGACGTGATCTCATAATAACCACATCTCAGTCACCTCAGCTATATATGGTGGAGAGACGTGATCTCATAATAACCACATCTCAGTCACCCCAGCTATATATGGTGGAGAGACGTGATCTCATAATAACCACATCTCAGTCACCCCAGCTATATATGGTGGAGAGACGTGATCTCATAGTAACCACATCTCAGTCACCCCAGCTATATATGGTGGAGAGACGTGATCTCATAATAACCACATCTCAGTCACCTCAGCTATATATGGTGGAGAGACGTGATCTCATAATAACCACATCTCAGTCACCTCAGCTATATATGGTGGAGAGACGTGATCTCATAGTAACCACATCTCAGTCACCCCAGCTATATATGGTGGAGAGACGTCATCTCATAGTAACCACATCTCAGTCACCCCAGCTATATATGGTGGAGAGACGTGATCTCATAATAACCACATCTCAGTCACCCCAGCTATATATGGTGGAGAGACGTGATCTCATAATAACCACATCTCAGTCACCCCAGCTATATATGGTGGAGAGACGTGATCTCATAGTAACCACATCTCAGTCACCTCAGCTATATATGGTGGAGAGACGTGATCTCATAGTAACCACATCTCAGTCACCCCAGCTATATATGGTGGAGAGACGTGATCTCATAATAACCACATCTCAGTCACCCCAGCTATATATGGTGGAGAGACGTGATCTCATAATAACCACATCTCAGTCACCTCAGCTATATATGGTGGAGAGACGTGATCTCATAGTAACCACATCTCAGTCACCTCAGCTATATATGGTGGAGAGACGTGATCTCATAATAACCACACCTCAGTCACCCCAGCTATATATGGTGGTGAGACGTCATCTCATAATAACCACACCTCAGTCACCCCAGCTATATATGGTGGAGAGACGTGATCTCATAGTAACCACATCTCAGTCACCTCAGCTATATATGGTGGAGAGACGTGATCTCATAATAACCACATCTCAGTCACCCCAGCTATATATGGTGGTGAGACGTGATCTTATAGTAACCACATCTCAGTCACCCCAGCTATATATGGTGGAGAGACGTGATCTCATAATAACCACATCTCAGTCACCTCAGCTATATATGGTGGAGAGACGTGATCTCATAATAACCACATCTCAGTCACCCCAGCTATATATGGTGGAGAGACGTGATCTCATAATAACCACATCTCAGTCACCTCAGCTATATATGGTGGAGAGACGTGATCTCATAATAACCACATCTCAGTCACCCCAGCTATATATGGTGGTGAGACGTGATCTCATAATAACCACTCCTCAGTCACCCCAGCTATATATGGTGGAGAGACGTGATCTCATAATAACCACATCTCAGTCACCTCAGCTATATATGGTGGAGAGACGTGATCTCATAGTAACCACATCTCAGTCACCTCAGCTATATATGGTGGAGAGACGTGATCTCATAGTAACCACATCTCAGTCACCCCAGCTATATATGGTGGAGAGACGTGATCTCATAATAACCACATCTCAGTCACCTCAGCTATATATGGTGGTGAGACGTGATCTCATAGTAACCACATCTCAGTCACCTCAGCTATATATGGTGGAGAGACGTGATCTCATAGTAACCACATCTCAGTCACCCCAGCTATATATGGTGGAGAGACGTGATCTCATAATAACCACATCTCAGTCACCTCAGCTATATATGGTGGAGAGACGTGATCTCATAATAACCACATCTCAGTCACCCCAGCTATATATGGTGGAGAGACGTGATCTCATAATAACCACATCTCAGTCACCTCAGCTATATATGGTGGAGAGACGTGATCTCATAATAACCACATCTCAGTCACCCCAGCTATATATGGTGGTGAGACGTGATCTCATAATAACCACTCCTCAGTCACCCCAGCTATATATGGTGGAGAGACGTGATCTCATAATAACCACATCTCAGTCACCCCAGCTATATATGGTGGTGAGACGTGATCTCATAGTAACCACATCTCAGTCACCTCAGCTATATATGGTGGAGAGACGTGATCTCATAGTAACCACATCTCAGTCACCCCAGCTATATATGGTGGAGAGACGTGATCTCATAATAACCACATCTCAGTCACCCCAGCTATATATGGTGGAGAGACGTGATCTCATAATAACCACATCTCAGTCACCTCAGCTATATATGGTGGTGAGACGTGATCTCATAGTAACCACATCTCAGTCACCCCAGCTATATATGTGAAACAATTAAAACATCGACCCCTCGGAAGTCATTTGCGATCTGAGATTCACGCAGTCACATCACATTTGCACGAACTCAGTTGCGATCTGTACGGTCACACTCTGATCTATATGAGCCCGTGTGTTTTACCCGTTGTCTTGTCCTTTCATCAGTCGATGATCGAGCCCGATGTGTGTATGTTTTTTAAGATATTAAAATAAAATATTATAAGTTGTAAGGGATCTTCTGTGATTTGGGCTTTTACAGGTTCAGGGCTGATGGAGGTCTCTTCAACTTCTACTAAATGTTGAAAGGTGCCTGAGTTGTAATACTTAGACTATTTAGCCAATGTGTGGCTATTAGACCTCTGGTCTTGCTGTTTTATTGAACTTTTCACTTTCACTTTGCCTTTCTGAATTAGCTGACTACATTTACAGAGATCTCAATTTATCTTTTCTCGCATGTATCATTGGGGGACACAGCTTTCACCATGGGTATATAGCAGCTGCAGATTGCAGGCGAACACTAAGTAGACAATGAGTTGGCTCCTCCTGCTTGCTATATACCCTCTGCAGGTACGCAGCTAATCAGTTTTTAGCTTAGTGTCTGTAGGAGGCAGACCTCTTCCATCAAGGTCTTCAGGACTGCAGGGATGTGGGGACAGACCAGGCAGCTCGCTACCTGTTCCCCACGAGGAGGGCGGACAGCAAGTGTCTGTCGTCCTACAAGACGTGATTGCAGGTCGCAGTATTACTGTCTGATCTGCCCCTACGCAGGAGGGCGAACGACCAGACATTGCTTTCCATTGTCTGCCCTACCTGGAGAAGAAAAGGTGCACAGCTGGGGTCCAGTTCGTTGCCCGCCAGCCATAGGTCCCCTGGGGCAGCTGCCTCTCCCCTCCCTGCGGGGTATGGAGAGTGGGTCGAGGGACCCTGCTGGAGGCAAGGAAGGAAGAAAGAAGATAGATGAATAAAAAGGAGTAGGTAAGAAAACCGCTTCCCTTGCTGCCCTGCCCTGTACAGGGTCCCCTCCTGTGTCACTTGCCTGACGGGCTGTGTATTTGTCGCATACGGGAGGGTATTCACCGCCATACAGCTTGTGTTATGCCTATACTGGCCTGGGGGGCCGTGTTAGAGCTTGCTGCTGGGATCTGTTGTTCTACATGTTGTTTCTTAGCAGCTCGGCTTCACAGTTGCGGTTGATGATGCTGGCCCGGTGCTTCAGTCAGCCAATCCCCAAAGTCTGTGCTCATATATATAGCAGCTCCTTGATGGTGTCGGCCGGTTTTCCTCTTGAGCGGTCCTGCGTTCCTGCAGTCTGGTGGCTCTGTTCTCTGCAGGTTCTGCGTGAACAGTGTCCTACTTCTGTATCTGCTCTGGTGGTCCTGCTGTGAACGGGGTCCTACTTCTGTATCTGCTCTGGTGGTCCTGCTGTGAACGGTGTCATACTTCTATATCTGCTTTGGTGGTCCTGCTGTGAACGGGGTCCTACTTCTGTATCTGCTCTGGTGGTCCTGCTGTGAACGGTGTCATACTTCTATGACTGCTTTGGTGGTCCTGCTGTGAACGGGGTCCTACTTCTGTATCTGCTCTGGTGGTCCTGCTGTGAACGGGGTCCTACTTCTGTATCTGCTCTGGTGGTCCTGCTGTGAACGGTGTCATACTTCTATATCTGCTTTGGTGGTCCTGCTGTGAACGGGGTCCTACTTCTGTATCTGCTCTGGTGGTCCTGCTGTGAACGGTGTCATACTTCTGTATCTGCTCTGGTGGTCCTGCTGTGAACGGGGTCATACTTCTATATCTGCTCTGGTGGTCCTGCTGTGAACGGGGTCATACTTCTATGTCTGCTTTGGTGGTCCTGCTGTGAACGGGGTCCTACTTCTGTATCTGCTCTGGTGGTCCTGCTGTGAACGGGGTCATTCTCCTACATGTCTGATGCATCCAGGAGTAACTGATTACCGCTGCCGTGCGGCATGCCTGCGAGCCTCTATGCGGCTTAACGTGGAACCGCTCTGAGGCATTAACTGTATAGCCGCTGTGCGCCATTTTAGTGGCACAGTGTTTTCCGTATAGCCACTGCGAGGCACTTCGGTGGTGCAGCATTTTCCATGTAGCCGTTGTGCGGTATTTATGTGTAGCCGGGCGTGTTCTGCATGGGGTCACATGGTTTGGTTATGTCGCCATGTATGTATTGGTCGCAGTGCATTGTAATGTGTTTATTTGTAATTGGCCGCCGGCCGCTGCACTGAGGCAGCAGATGTTTTTGCGTGCGGAGGGTCCAGTATGACAGGAGCTAGATGTTATCTTGTCTTACGGACGACAGTGTTCAAACTAATTGCCAGCATAGCTCCGGGCTTGCTGAGACCTGTGGTCCCCTCCATGTGGAAGGAGTACTCGCACAGGAAGTCTCCGGACTCATCTCCCCTCATGTCTGTTATAGACCTGGTCAGCCTTGCCTAATGGCTATCTCACTGAGGGGTGCCGCCTGCAGTTCTCTCCTGGCATCCTTGGCGCGGTGTCAGTGTCCAGGACGACAGGCAAGAAACACGTGCCATGTGCGCTCTCCATACAGGACAAGATTGCATCCCGCCATGTTCGGCCTGGTTATCAGCAGTACTCTGGGCTTGCTGACCTCTGTAGTTCCTCCCATATGGAAGGAGTACTGTGCACAGAAGGTCCACGGACACATTGCTCCTCTTCTCCGCTCTTGAACAGGGAAGCCTTACCTAACAGCCAGCTCCCCTATGGTGGCCTGTCTGCAGTGTCCTTGTGGGCAGCTTTAGCGCTTTCCCCACTTACAGGATGAGACGTGGGTAGGGGCCGCCCAGAGCCGTATACTATGTGCGCTCGCACCGCTATGTGGGATGGATATCCAGTCGGGCAGAATATCTTATCTTATTCTATCTAAGTATAATGGTAGTCCAGGGGGGCCGCCCTCCGACAGGGGGCCTGGGGCGGCAGATCCATCTACTAGCTCCCCTCCGGTCAGCTTTGACATGCGGAGCCACTAGGGGTCCGGTCCCTCTGCAGCAGCCTCGTAACCAAACCATCATGGCTCAGTCAGCCGTGTCCATGCGGACGTGGGTCACTCATGTCGTCGGTGATGCATGAATGGTCCTGTTGAGGCGGAGTTCGTCGCTGACCCTAAATTTGGCAGCAGAACGGGCCTTGCATTCTCCCCTATAAGGATGTCTGGGCTGCTGCCGTCAGGAGTTCTCTGTAGTCAGAGCGGTCTACGACTTTGCTCCTACAACGTTTCTCCATGTAGCCTTCCCACGCAGGTAAGAGCGCCGTCCAGGAGACAAGCACTCAATCAGACAGAGCTGTTAGTGCACCGCCATCCTCCGCTTTTTCCTCCTGCAGCATTGCTTGCATTAATACTTATTTCAATTCTTGGCGCTCGCCCTCCTGACTCCGGAAGGTTCCACAAAGGGACCAGTGAGACTCCCGTCCAGGGGTAGTTTGGCAGTTATGCCACGTTTTATGGTGACTGGTGGGAGTTTATGTGGTGGCGGTGACATCTTGGACAGCCGGCATGGTAGGGAGCCACCCTGGCATGACAACTCAGACACCTTTTTCCAAGGCCTAGACGTCTTCAGGATCTTCATGCAGAAGGTGGAGGCTGTGGCCATTGTCAGTCTCAGAAGGCTGATGCTATTGGTATTTTTGAGCCATGTGTCTCCATCTCCCACTCTCTCTGGTAGTGGCAGCGCCCATGCATTCACCTGGCATGCTTCCTACTGACCCTTCAACAACGGTGCTGTCATTACCAGCCTGCCTAGTCGGGTGTTTACAGTCTGGACTCCGGCGGACCCCAACGTTTAACTAGATGGCCTACTAGCGGGCCCAGCTCTTTTACGTTTCGTCCCCCTCTTTTCTGATGGTGCTGTCGTCACGTCCAGCTCGCCAGTCTACTCGTCTCTCTTCTAAGCGGGAGGCGCTATCGGGCGGAAGTTCTTTGTCATCCAAAGAAGGTCGTTATCGTCCTGTTGCGTGTCACCTCACTGCATGTGGCATCTTGGCCCGGGTTGATGAAGTCTAGTCCCATGGGATGAGCCGGTCACAAGTGGGCTTGGTCGTAATTCGCAAGGTTACCCCTCTCTAGCGGCACTCTTCAGTCGCCCTGGCCCTCTGCTGTGGATCCTTGGGTTTCCGAGGTGAGTTTCTCGCTCCGACTCCGCTTTGCGTCAGTACAGGGTTACCGTGCCAGAGATATCATATGTTCAGGCTGTGTTACGGCACATATTACTCGGTCAACGGGTGCCTCGTGGGAACTTCCTCGTCGGGAGCCTTTTTCCTGTTGGGGGGATGGGTCCGTTTTCTCGGGCCCCTTTATGCTCTGTCTCTGAGCAAACTGCATGCCTAGGCACCCATTACCGCTAGTCACGGGTAAAGAGCGGATGACGCTTCTTTACACCTGCGGCTTCTTATATTTTCCCACCCCCGGGTTCTGCTCTGGAACGTCCCAAGGTCAAAGCTTTGTCCAAATGATAGACGAGAAAACTAGATTTTGTAAAGAACTTGCCGTGCGACCTCTTTCTTGTCATGTTCATTGGGGATCACAGCACCCACCCCATAGGGGTTCTTATGCTTTGCCTTTTTTCCTGGTCAGGGTGACACTTTTTGTGTTTGTCTGTGGTTGCACTGCTGCCCTCCGAAGTTATTGTAAGCACTACCATTCCGTAACGTCCCCCGCTGAGGCGCTCCTACTGCTTGCGTACAAACTGATTAGCTGAGTACCTGCAGAGGGTATATAGCAAGCGGGAGGAGCCAACTCGTCTGCTTAGTGCCCAGTCAGCTGCTGCTATATACCCAAGGTCTTGCCGTGTCCCCCAATGATACAGACCAGAAACAGATTTTACAGCAAGTTCCTTCTGAATCTAGTTCCATCTCAGATGTTCAGTCCCGTCTCCAGACTGGAGGAATACATTTACTGTTGTAGTCCATTCTCCAGTGTAGGCTTTTTACTCTCGGCAGCCTATGATGGAACGCATTGCTCCCAGGTTATTAGGGTTGTATAGCTTACTGTTTAGTGGTAGTAGAATAGAGCTGCTCCATCTAAACCGTTTCAATGGCCCCCTTACCTTGGGCTCACATGTACAATATGTCCAACTTATTTTGGCCCAACTACTATGTTTCATAGCCGTCGCTGCATTATTAAAGCCCCCCATTGTACCTGCCAGATCCAGTGACATTTCTGCCACGATTCCCACGTCTGCAGCGCTAATCTTGTTCTACTTTCATATCATAATAAGAACTCGTTCCATATAAGACGCTCCACTTACTATGTCTTGGATGAGGAACATCTCGGCTCCAGAAGCAGAAAGGTGATTAGGAAACAATATTTTGATGGCCGATCCAGGCAAAGTACTAGGCCCGGCATTGTAGACCTGGAATGATACATGACACACGCATTAGTAGGTAATAGTCGCTGCTATTCTGCGGCTGCCCTCTGCTCCATCAGTCGCCTTATAGAAAAGGCTTATAGGCTCTACACCCAACGGAGGCCGTCCCCGAGCCTCATGGCGGCAGCTTACAAGATAGCCGTTCACTCTTCAGCTACCTCTGCTTTCCATTCACTCCCTAGTTGGATGGAAAACTTGTGGAGCTACAATGTGATAATGTCTTGTAAATGGCAGAAATGATGCCTTATGTCCCTCCCAAATGTATGTGGAACAGGATAGGTCGGGCTACAACCGCTCAGACGTCTTACAAGATTCAGTGTTTGAAGCTGCGCTACCGATACCGAGTCTTTCAGTTTATAAGAGTTAGACAATTCATGGTTGCGCCTAAGAGCAGTGAATGCGATTCAGCTGGTTGCCTTCCGGATACTTCTAGCTCAGTCCCATATTTTATATAGCATAGCTGGCCCGGAGTCCGGGGACTGGCCATTAGACCCAGGATCCTTTCGCATGGCATAATGTCGCCGTGGATTCTGCAGCCATTTAAACATTCTGTTGAACGCTACGGAAATCCGCGCTGTAATTCCTAAAATGTGGGGTTTGAAATCCGTGTCGCAGGAAAAAAACTGCGATTCAATTCTTGATGTGGTTTCCATGCTACATCTGCGGCAGAACTCCAAGGCTCAGGCTGGGTGCTCTGCCATGGATTACAGGGGTGTGCAAGAACGTTATCCTCTATACATCCATCCAGTGAGGAGGAGACTGAATGAAGTGCTGCTCGCACAGTTGCTCCATTCACTTTCAATGAGACCGCTAAGATACCCGCGCTGCAAGCGACTCTCATGATGACAGGAGAGCAGGACACTGAAGTCCAGTTCTCAAGATCAGCGGGGGTCTCAGCAGACCCCACCAATCAGAATAGGGAATAACTTTAAACTTTTGGCAATTTAAGTGTCAAATCAACGTTGGCCAAATCCGGTGTGGAACTTACGCCTATCCATGTGAATGAGGCCCCACGGGGAATTCCAGCTAGATAATTCAGGAAGAGGTCACATGTTTTAGTATTACATGCAATACACTATACCTGCTCTCTGATTGGCCACAGCTGGTCATATGATTAGCACTGACCAATCAGTGAGCAGTGCACAGTGTCTATGAGGCGATTAGAAAACTATAGTGACCAACTTGGACTGCTGAAAATACAGCCTAGAACCGGTAGATCAGAGGGGCGGCAGAGAAGAACAACTACAGGTAATATGCCCCACAGCCCCTCCGGTCCCCAGACTCTCATCCAAAATAATCATACATTAGGAACAGCACGCAGGAGTTCAAAGATATATACAGGAGGAAATAGGGGACTCACCTGGTGCCGCGGTCCGAGCCGACATGAAGGAGTCGACCGCTGCACCTTGTGAACGTCCCTCAACCTACAAACACCTCGCTTCCATCTAACCAGGAAGCGGTGAGCTGCCGGACGTCTTCACCGGATGCCAAAAGGTCCCCGGGACAACTAAACAATTCTAAAAAGGTTGTTCTGCGCTTCTGTACCGGGGAGAGTCATCTTATCTGCAACTGAAGGTAAATCACTTACGTCTGTGGGAGGTCAAGGGGCACAAGTACCCCGAACCGCGTTGCATCTGCCCTACCTTAATTACCATAAAGGTTTCTTTGGACTTCCTGGTGAAAACCTCCAGGATTGGGGGGTCTCCATGGAGGGGACCGCCCACAGACGTAAGTGATTGAATATAAGATTACTGTCCCCTGTAAGCGCAGAGTGACCTGTTTATAATTGTAAAATAACCTGATGAGAATAGCGCTCAACGGATAAACACATCAAATGTAAACTTAAAACAAGGTGTGAACTCACCCAGTGTGCTGTGGAGTCCTACTAAACAGGTCCTCCACTAGCACACAGAAATCCTGGAAAGCCTTGAATAAAACTGCAGCTATTGCTGAAATCCCGCTGAGCTAGAAGCAGGAGAGCTAGCAGGTGCTTCTTGTTCCCGTAAGGAAACCCGATGAAGGAGTAGTTAGTTTACACAGAAATGTGAAAAAACTACCTGCGCTCCTTTAAACAAAGATGCTTTCCATATGACGCTCCGGGATGTAAAAGCACAGTTTTCCTTTATTGTACAACGCGTTTCATCTCTCAAACGAGACTTTTTCAAGCACCAGGAAAACTGTGCTTTTACATCTCGGAGCATCATATGGAAAGCATCTTTGTTTAAAGGAGCGCAGGTGGTTTTTTCACATTTCTGTGTAAACTAACTACTGTTTATAATTGTGTATTTGTCAGAATCTCATCCATTTACACTGATAGGCCAGCAGAGGGTCACTGATTAACCCTTTCCAATCCAATTTGTATCCTGGATTTCCATGGGGACTTACTCTTTTTTTGCCGTTATACAACGGCGCTATCTGCTGGCTAAAGCCAGTACTGCATGAGATGACACATTGGATAGGCTCCGACAGCAGAGAAGCTGGCAATATACAGTAAGAGAACCCCAATGGACGTCTACCAACATCGGAGCTGTACAGCCTTAAATCATAATGTCTTCAGAGGTCAGACAGTGAATTAGAAAGGGTTAATACTATCTTAGACAAGATCAAATGAGACTAACTGGGGGGAAAGTGGGCCCAATGTATCATAATGAGGCACGCAGAATCTGATGGAACCCGACATCTCGCGCTTTACTGGAGATTTTGAGTATATGTCTTATGTAAATTACATTAAATATAGGTGTCATGTATATATTTTTGGCGCATAACTTAGTTACGTTAAGCCAATTACCCCCCAGGTGACATAACTAGTATTTGCCTTAAGAAGCAGTGAATGGTTTTCCCTTTTGTGTTCGCAGCTCTTTGACCCCTAGTATTTTACATAACGCCTTCCAGTCTTCATACGAACACATTTCGGGTACATATCATTCGTTTGTGTGCGGCCATAAAGAAGCGATTTCGCCATTGTTTTGGGGATTGTGTTCATCATGTGGTATAAATATTAAGTCATTATGATTACCACAACACCAAATTTATATACGTTTTATTATGTTTTACGACTTTTGAACATACGGAAACCCTTTTTAGTCTGATGAAATAATTAAATATTTTGGGCTTAAGGGCGCAACGATTTTTGGTGGATTTTCATCTCCCTTTTTCAAAAGGGCTTGTTTTTTGCGTTGCGAATAGAGATGAGTGAGTATACTCGCTAAGGCACATTACTCGAGTGAGTAGTGCCTTAGCTGAGTATCTCCCTGCTCGTCTCTAAAGATTCGGGGGCCAGCACCAGTGACAGGTGAGTTGCGGCGGGGAGCGGGGGGGGGGGGGGGGGGGAGGGAGAGAGAGATCTCCCCTCCGTTCCTCCCCGCTCTCCCCCGCCGGCCCCATAATCTTTAGAGACGAGCGGGGAGATACTCGGCTAAGGCACTACTCGCTCTAGTAATGTGCCTTGTCGAGTATACTCGCTCATCCCTAGTTGCGAACTATAGTTTTTATCGGCACTATTTTTGGGGGTCCGTTGACTATATTGTAAAACTTTTATGAACTTTTTTATGATAGCAGGGAGAGAAAATGCATCAGTTCTGCTGTAGATTTTTTTTACATTGTTAATTATGAAGCATAAATAACACAAAACATTTTTTCTGCCAAAAAATGATAGCAAAATTCTTAATTTTTTTAGGTTTTTCCGTGTTTCCGCAATAAAACCCCTTTTTTAAATTGTGTATTTTTTTTAAATCTCTGCATTCATTCTCTGCATATAACCTTTTTATTTCCCATGGGCGGAGCTCTGTGAGGGCTGATTTTTTGCGAGACGAGCTGTAGTTTTTATTGGTACCATTTTGGGTTTCGTACGGCTTTTGGATTACTGCATTTTTTGGGAGGCAAAATGAAAAAAAGGAAGCATTTTGCCTCAGTTTTTTTTACGTTTTTTGGCCGTGCAGGATAAACAGTGTGTTCATTTTATTGCATGCGTTGTTACGGATACGACAATGACAAATATGTGGGATTTTAATTTTTTTAAACGAATAAGGAAAGAAAGCACAAAAAAAGGTGGGTTTTTTAGTATTTTTTTCACACTATTTGTGTCCCTGTGCGGGACTTACTGCACTCCCTCTGTGAACCCTTTACATACAATCCCCTTAGATCGCGACAGGGAAGGGGTTAACAGCGGGGGGCGCTGTCCTGATGCTCCCCCGATGTTGCAGGTGGGGGCCGGCTCCCGCTGCCGGATCTCTTCTGCTCCCGCGCTATCCTCAGGGCGTAACTGTATATCCTGTTGCACTAAGTATCTCCCTGCCGGGACGTCCAGTTACGCCCTGTGGCGATAAGGGATTTAACTGCGCAGGGCCATATATCCAGCTGAGTATTTAGCATTTCCTTCTGCAGTCACTGCTGTCTGGACATACTTCCATGCTGCTCCTCAGACTCATTCATGTTGTCGGTTTGCGCGGTTTTTACCCTACACACGTAGATAGGATAATCTTAGCTGTATTGCACTGCATGCGGGAAGCAGAGTACATTGTCCTGGGCTGGCACACCATGGTGCGGGCGGCTCCGTGTCCGTGCTTGTTCTGTGCTGCAGTGACCATCAGGCATCAATATTTATAAAGGGCTTAAAACAGTTGTTTGACTTTTTCATATAGTTTTTGCCCCCGTGCCCCAAACTATATTTTGGCCATCTACTCACGGTAGTGCCAGAGTACGACAGCATCAGACTGCAGCCATCTTCGTTAGGCTGGGGTGACGGCACCCATTAAGGCGTGAAGAGACTGTGTCTGGGTGTGGGAGGTTAGTGCAGCCCCATGACGGCTCCACCACAACTGGGCACACAAGCTCGTTACGCCTTAATGGGTGCCGTCACCCCAGCCTAATGAGGATCGGCTGAGCCGAGGAAGAGGCCTCATTACTATTACCATTTAATCAAGAAGACTCCATCCTTCGCTTCTGGTCTAAACGATCTGACGTGGAAGGTGCGCCCTGTGCCAGATATGTTCACGCTACAGCAGGGGCGCACTTACCCACCATTCACAGCATGCGCAGGCCAACTGGACAAAAGTACTCTTTCTCATATATTACTAAAACACAAGAAGATACAAACCTGAAATGTGAAATTAAGAGGCTGGAAATGACATTCCAGATCCTGGAGCAGAATGAAGTTTGAGGCATCCACTGTATCGCCATAGACAAAGGAGGAAGGGGCCACAGTCCTGCGGGTAGGAAGAGAAGACTCAAATAAGTATCTGCATATCAGTCCCACGTGCCGTACTTGTATATTCCACATAGCGCAGCTCATATACTCCAGGAATGACAGAGCCACATATTACACACCTCATAATAAGAGGGTCATCCCACGAAAAGGCCGCCATTCTTCTTACCGTTAAATCCTCTTCCCTGAGTCCATCCTAACATCACACATGGTGGTTGCCCCGTCTGAGCTCGTTGGGACAGGAAGAGGAGAGTTCTTAAGGCCACCTCCCACCACCGCACTCCAGTGGCTTCAAATTATCACAACGGGTACGTGGCCCAAACCTTTATTGCTGCTGACAAACATGCTCTTATGTTACATGCACCATATACAGCAGGGGGGTCAGGATGTGCCGTCATGATGGACTCATGGGAAAGGAATTACCAGTACGAATAGTTCCCGATTTACCATAACGTCCATCCTGACAGCACTCATGGATGCAATACCAGATTACCACCGACACATTAGGGGGGTCCAAGGCCTGGAGGACCTTCCGCCCAAAGGCCAGCTCCCTACTGGAATGGAGATCCAGGAGATAATGCTTAGACCATGTGTGGATGCTACATCACGCTGCAGCTTTACAATCTGCTCTGTGGAGTTTCACCAGCTTGTAGCCCTTGCAGCCCTCAACCCCTCCGGGGGAGGCAGATCTCTGCTTTATATGCTTGTTCTAATCCGTCTAGCCATGGGATCTTTAGACGCTGCCTTTCCCTTATTGAAGGAATAAATGATCCCATTTCCTGAAGGTCTGTGAGACGTGTGATAGGCCAGGACCGCCTGACACCAAGCGGAGCAATCGACCTTCTTTGTCATTTTAAGATCCTAACAGCACGAAGGCAGATTATTCCCCGTTCCATGTGGAACATCAACGCCGCTTTAGGAAGAAGAGATAGATCTAGTCTCATGACTATCCTATCGTCAAGCACCTTTAAGTAGGACTCTACAGGGTAATTCCCGCATTTCACCAATCCGCCCATGGGTTGTAATACGAGGGGCTGCTGATAAGGCTTTGGCATTGTTCTTTTTTTGTTTCTATGGTAACGGATGTTCCATCACATGAAAGCCTTCTGTGTCTAATATATGTGTTTGTAGCTTATGGCAACAGTGATCTCGGCACGCGGGAAAACAAAGTGGCGGAGTCTAAGGCGATATTCACAGCCAATGAGAGCAGAGGAGTGATAGTCGGCGCAGGATATTCCTGGTGATATGTGGCAGACATCGGGGGGTCAATGCCCTTCATATTCTACAGTTATGGACTGGGGGCCACTTCAGCCCCAATGATGAGGAACGTGGCTTATCACCTCCATCATTATAAAAAGGACAGGGCTGTTTAAAAAAACACAGGGAGGAGCGCTGGATGGGCTATTGATATACATTGTATTTAACATGCTGTGAAATCCAATCCCGCTCCACATGTCAATATCCGTGTGGGTTTTGTGCAGATTTTTTCCACAGCGTGTGGATGAGATTTTCAAAGTGTCATCCACTTTGCTGCTACAGCTACTGTGAATTCCTCAGCAAATCCACCCTATGTAGTAATAGTGACCCCCTATATTGGTGGCCCCAGTAATAATAGCGTCCCCTATACTGGCCCCAGTAGTAATAGTGACCCTTATAGTGGCTCGTGTAGTACTGGCGACCCCTATTGTGGCCCCAGTAATAATAGTGACCCTCTATATTGGTGGACCCAGTAATAACAGCGTCCCCTATACTGGCTCCAGTAGTAATAGTGTGCCTTATATTGGCCCCATTAGTAATAGTGAACCCTATATTGGCCCCAGTAGTAATAGCATCCCCTAATATTGGCTCCAGTAGTAATACCATCCCTCAGTAGCAATGGTGATCCCAATAGTAGGTCCAGTAGCAATAGTGACCCCTATTGCGGCCCTATTAGTAATAGTGAGTAAAAGAAATGAAAAAGGAGGGTGGAGCAAGACCCAGTGAGGGTAGTGGAATATTTATGGAGTACACAGAGTTTTCAATGATTGAGTATTTTGAATGGTGGAGGTGCAGCCAACCAGATGACGCTCCACCAGTGTGGGCGTAAGTGTAGCGAAAAGGATGTGAAAAGAACTGGTATGGAGGCGCAACCCTCTAAGCTACTAGAAGATGTAGATCAAAGTCCAATGTGTGATGGGGAAAGCACTTCTTTTTTATTATTTTTTCAGAAATTAAAAACCAGCAATGGAATACGCGTTTCGGGGAAGAACCCCTTCGTGCAGATCTCTTGGCAGAACACTGGACCTCGGGACAGAAGGCCGTGCCTGAGGGCAGCGGAATCGGTGTCCGTATCGCCTAGAGAAGACAATCACGGAAACCGGTTCCTATTAGCCACGCTGGGCAATGAATACAATCCCGGTCTGGCAGTTTTGGATTTCATGCAGAGTCCGAGAATTTAAGGGAAGGGGGAAAAGGATACGCCAAATCCATGGCACATTCCTGTGATAGTGCATCCGGTGCCAGGGGATGGTCTGCTGGATTTAAGGGGAAAAATTCTGCATTTCCAATATGTCTTTGATACAAGAGGTGTATCTGGGGGTAACAGCATTAAGACGCTAGTAGATCAAATATGTCCAATTTCAGGGACCAATCCCCTGGATCTAACCTTCTCCGACTCAAAGTCTGCAATAAAGTTTTGGGAGCCTTTAGGTGAATAGCCGGTAAGGACTTCATCTAGTTCTCTGCCAAGGAGAATATTCTTTTAATATATGTTTGAGGACGGTGTCTGGTGCCGAATAAGACACTGTTGCCAGACAATATTTTTTACGTGTTTCCCACGAATTATATCTTCAGCTTGAACCGACATTTCCCAAACTGCTCCGAGCTCCGTATAGCTGGAGGTTTTACAGCAGACATAAGCTGGACAGGAAGCCCGCTGTTCCCCATCCGTCGCCTGAGCTCCCCAACCAGACTAACTAACATCGGTGGTTACTGAAACGAATGAGGACAGAGACCAATGGGACCCCTTTTTAAGGTTACGGGTGACAGACACCATTTTCCCCATTTGGATGGACAATTTAAGCCTTTGTCTGAAGACGATTGCCTTCTATCTCCTGTTGACAGGATTTCCTGCTGGAGGGACCTAGAGTGGATCCCATCTGCAGACAAGCGGTCCTATGACCGAACACCCTCGTTTTGTTGGAGGAAAAAGGAGTAACCCTTTGAGGAATTAAGGATTACCCCAAGAACTTTTGGGTGTCTGGGTTTAGGCTGTAAAAAAAGGATTTCAAATTCATTTAAACCGCAATCTAATATATTTGTGGCACGCCGGGTGGATGGGAATATGTAGTGTGCAAATGACGCTGCCCTGATTACCCCGGGGAATCGTAGACGTAATAGACTTCATTTCAGACTAAATTCAGAAATTTACCGATTAAGGGACTTTAAATTAAGTGTGATTTAAAACTAATCCTCAAGGTTAGTAGCACAAAGCAGAGACGAGTAACAACAGAAAAAAACCCTGTTTCACTAGAGGAACTAGATAACCGCTCCAATGTGTTCAGTCTGAACTCCCTGCTCCAAACTCTCTTGGGACTGGTTAGGGTTAGGGACTGGTCCTCTGACCATCTGGTGGAGATTACCCATCAAGGATTCCAGCTCCGCCCTGATTACCCTTCTCTAAGCCTTGACTATGGAGTTTCATCCTGCATTAATAGGCAAGTGCCATTATACCATCATAGATAGTGAGCTTTTTGTCCAAGTGGACTCCTCATGGTTTGTAGATTTCCCCTGCTACCTCCATGCTGTCCATAGTGTTTAGGAGGAGACTGAGCTGTAATTTCACAGGAGAAGCTCATTAGGCATTCAAACCTGCCACTTTCCTCATAGCTTTTCCAAGGTAAACTGTGAGCCGTAATCCCACCGGAGAGGCTCTCTGGGGCAGTGGAGCCACCGTCCTTGGACTTTGACGGCGCTGCCAAGCCCTCATCCAGTGCCCCTGCACCAGGCACATCATTAGTTCGTCCACTAGACGCTGGCCCCTCTGCAGGGATGCCAAGCATTTGCCTAGGGCGAGCGATCTGAAGATCACCTCCGCTCTCCCAAACGGGTATGCGGACTGTGCAGGGCACTCAGTCTGGGCCCTTCTGCAGGGATGCTGCAACATTTGCAGGGGCAGCAATCCGGAGACCGCCTCCGCTCTCCTGAGCGGGTATCTGCCAGACTTGGTGAGCATCTACCCCGCAAGACGCTCCATGCTCCGACACACATAGGGACTTCTCTTGTGTCCCGTTGGGACAGGAAGAACACTGGAGTGCGGTGGTGGGAGGTGGCCTTTTGAACTCTCCTCTTCCTGTCCCAAGGAGATCCATGTGTGCTGTCAGGATGGATGGAATGGTAAATATTGTTTATGCTTACATGCAGCCCATAATTATAAAGGTTTCTTATATTTACATTTATTACAGTTGGTATAGCGGTTTCTCCTAAGGAGCCCTTCTCTGTCCGCTCCGCCTCACCTACTCAGTCATGCTGCTCTGCAGTAATGGTGCACAGAGGGAAAGCTGCCAACCGCTGCGTGGGTGAAGGTCAGGCACAGCCTGCATGGGGAGCGCACAGACGGCCCGTCCGAACGCTGCTCACTATGTGGGACACGGCACATTTCCACGCACTAATCTCGTCTGAGAATTGGATCAGAATGGGACATGCGGCCATTTTTCAAAGTTGGACTATAGATTCAAGGGAAAAATCACAAGTATGAATGAACCTGTTACAATGTAGCCGCCGAGTGACCGCAGGCTTAGAGCCCAATTATTATATATCTAGGCGCCTACACACGGGTGCAATATGTTCGTTGACTTTTTGAAAAAAGAAGCGGAAGGATAGGTCCTGTTCTATCTTTGTCGCACCTAGAAAAGCTGCGTGCTTGGAAGACGCGGCAAGTCCTATCCTTTCCTGTGCGTAGTATCAACGGGCGAGAATCCCGCTAGAGAACACTTCAAACATCGAAATCAAAGGTTTCACTTCGGCCCGTTTTGCAGCCGTGATTTTCACAGTCGCAAATCGGGACAAAATCCCCCCGGTGTGTTTAGGGCCTCATTGCGCTGACTAGCAGGGAAATCATTACAACCTGCATTGCTCTATAGTTACCGCGCCGCCAGGCTGATCCTTCGGCCAGTTGGTATACGGCGTATCAGGGGACAACGTCAGCCTAGGGATTTGCTGTGATACGTTTTGGTATTTGAGTTCGTGGGGTTTGTACAATAATGATGCTGCGGGTACAACATCTTGGGGTCTGGCTAATCTGTACAGTCCATCACACTGGATGTAAATCACTCATATTAACGCTATGTAAATAGTTGTTCTTTCTGCTTATAGGAAAGAGTCGTGAACTTGGCCTCAGAGATAGCTGCAGTGCATCCTGTTTGTGCAGCCGGGCGCTGCGGCTGGATGAGCGCTGCTGCCAGAAACCTGGATATCTAAACATGAAAAGAATGTCATTTTCCACTGGGATGAGAACCGTGCGCTTGCTTCTATTAGTGCGAGATGCCAGGCGGCCCTTACCCCGTCACCGACGAGTCCACTTCATGCTTTAGGGGCACCGCCAGGATGAGGGTGTTGTCATGCAGAGACTCCGCTCGCTCATTGTTCCCACTGGGACGGAGAAAGAGAGATGCAACAATTCACTGCGGGGGATCAATCAATAGACTGTGTATATATATATCTACATGCATCAGACGTGTGGAGACAGCCATATAGGAAGAAAGCGGCTTGCATATAAAAGTCTGCTATTGTGAATGCCGCCATCTTGGATCCAGCGCTACGCTTACGATGGGCAGCCAGATGTCTGATATCGCAGACTGGCAGAGAATTATTATCTTCATATAAATAAATCTTTGTAAAATGATCCAAATGGTGATTGGGACAAGTTGTATCTGCTGTCATAAGGATGTGGCATCACCGCGCCAGGACATACGTCTTCCACCAAACGATGAGAGCCAAGTGTAAAAACATCATGATAAACTGGATATGGAGTAAGGACTGACGTACCTCTGGGCGGAAACCAGAAACTGAAGGACATCATCTTCTCCAGACAAGCGGCTCGTATCAAAGATGGCACTGAAGTCAAACTGTTAGCAGGGAGGGAAAAGTGCATCTTAAGTTAGAGCAAATCCGAGAGGCGGACGGCAAACAGAAACCAAGCTTAGAAATGTAACAGGTGGGAAACAAGGCGACTAATCTGCAACATACACATAGAGAACACACATGTAAACAACACACACGGGCAACATACACATAGAGAACACACATGTAAACAACACACACGGGCAACATACACATAGAGAACACACATGTAAACAACACACACGGGCAACATACACATAGAGAACACACATGTAAACAACACACACGGGCAACATACACATAGAGAACACACATGTAAACAACACACACGGGCAACATACAGATAGAGAACACACATGTAAACAACACACACGGGCAACATACGGATAGGCAACACACAGATAGGCAACACACATGTAAACAACACACGGGCAACATACAGATAGGCAACACACATGTAAACAACACACACGGGCAACACACATAGAGAACACACATGTAAACAACACACACGGGCAACATACACATAGAGAACACACATGTAAACAACACACACGGGCAACATACACATAGAGAACACACATGTAAACAACACACACGGGCAACATACACATAGAGAACACACATGTAAACAACACACACGGGCAACATACACATAGAGAACACACATGTAAACAACACACACGGGCAACATACAGATAGAGAACACACATGTAAACAACACACACGGGCAACATACGGATAGGCAACACACAGATAGGCAACACACATGTAAACAACACACGGGCAACATACAGATAGGCAACACACATGTAAACAACACACACGGGCAACACACATAGAGAACACACATGTAAACAACACACACGGGCAACATACACATAGAGAACACACATGTAAACAACACACACGGGCAACATACAGATAGGCAACACACAGATAGGCAACACACATGTAAACAACACACACGGGCAACATACACATAGAGAACACACAGATAGGCAACACACATGTAAACAACACACACAGGCAACATACACATAGAGAACACACATGTAAACAACACACACGGGCAACATACAGATAGGCAACACACAGATAGGCAACACACATGTAAACAACACACACGGGCAACATACAGATAGGTAACATACAGATAGGTAACACACATGTAAACAACACACACGGGCAACATACACATAGAGAACACACATGTAAACAACACACACGGGCAACATATACATAGAGAACACACATGTAAACAACACACACGGGCAACATACAGATAGGCAACACACATGTAAACAACACACACGGGCAACATATACATAGAGAACACACATGTAAACAACACACACGGGCAACATACAGATAGGCAACACACATGTAAACAACACACACGGGCAACATACACATAGAGAACACACATGTAAACAACACACACGGGCAACATACAGATAGGCAACACACATGTAAACAACACACACGGGCAACATATACATAGAGAACACACATGTAAACAACACACACGGGCAACATACAGATAGGCAACACACATGTAAACAACACACACGGGCAACATACAGATAGGCAACACACAGATAGGCAACACACATGTAAACAACACACACGGGCAACATACAGATAGGCAACACACATGTAAACAACACACATGGGCAACATACAGATAGAGAACACACATGTAAACAATACATACGGGCAACATACAGATAGGTAACACACATGTAAACAAAACACACGGGCAACATACACATAGAGAACACACATGTAAACAACACACACGGGCAACATACAGATAGGCAACACACATGTAAACAACACACACGGGCAACATACAGATAGAGAACACACATGTAAACAATACACACGGGCAACATACAGATAGGTAACACACATGTAAACAACACACACGGGCAACATACGGATAGGCAACACACATGTAAACAACACACATGGGCAACATACAGATAGACAACATACAGATAGGAAACACACATGTAAAAAACACGCACGGGCAACATACAGATAGGCAACATACACATAGAGAACACACATGTAAACAACACACACGGGCAACATACACATAGGGAACACACAGATAGGCAACACACATGTAAACAACACACACGGGCAACATACAGATAGATAACGTACACATAGACAACGTACATGTAGACAACACACGCGTAGACAACACACATGGGCAACATACAGATAGACAACGTACATGTAGACAGCACACATGTAGGCAACATACAGATAGACAACGTACACGTAGACAGCACACATGTAGGCAACATACAGATAGACAGCACACACAGACAACACACACGTAGACAACACACATGGGCAACATACAGATAGACGACATACACGTAGACAACACACATGTAAACAACACACACGGGCAACATACAGATAGAGAACACACATGTAAACAACACACACGGGCAACATACGGATAGGCAACACACAGATAGGCAACACACATGTAAACAACACACGGGCAACATACAGATAGGCAACACACATGTAAACAACACACACGGGCAACACACATAGAGAACACACATGTAAACAACACACACGGGCAACATACACATAGAGAACACACATGTAAACAACACACACGGGCAACATACAGATAGGCAACACACAGATAGGCAACACACATGTAAACAACACACACGGGCAACATACACATAGAGAACACACAGATAGGCAACACACATGTAAACAACACACACAGGCAACATACACATAGAGAACACACATGTAAACAACACACACGGGCAACATACAGATAGGCAACACACAGATAGGCAACACACATGTAAACAACACACACGGGCAACATACAGATAGGTAACATACAGATAGGTAACACACATGTAAACAACACACACGGGCAACATACACATAGAGAACACACATGTAAACAACACACACGGGCAACATATACATAGAGAACACACATGTAAACAACACACACGGGCAACATACAGATAGGCAACACACATGTAAACAACACACACGGGCAACATATACATAGAGAACACACATGTAAACAACACACACGGGCAACATACAGATAGGCAACACACATGTAAACAACACACACGGGCAACATACACATAGAGAACACACATGTAAACAACACACACGGGCAACATACAGATAGGCAACACACATGTAAACAACACACACGGGCAACATATACATAGAGAACACACATGTAAACAACACACACGGGCAACATACAGATAGGCAACACACATGTAAACAACACACACGGGCAACATACAGATAGGCAACACACAGATAGGCAACACACATGTAAACAACACACACGGGCAACATACAGATAGGCAACACACATGTAAACAACACACATGGGCAACATACAGATAGAGAACACACATGTAAACAATACATACGGGCAACATACAGATAGGTAACACACATGTAAACAAAACACACGGGCAACATACACATAGAGAACACACATGTAAACAACACACACGGGCAACATACAGATAGGCAACACACATGTAAACAACACACACGGGCAACATACAGATAGAGAACACACATGTAAACAATACACACGGGCAACATACAGATAGGTAACACACATGTAAACAACACACACGGGCAACATACGGATAGGCAACACACATGTAAACAACACACATGGGCAACATACAGATAGACAACATACAGATAGGAAACACACATGTAAAAAACACGCACGGGCAACATACAGATAGGCAACATACACATAGAGAACACACATGTAAACAACACACACGGGCAACATACACATAGGGAACACACAGATAGGCAACACACATGTAAACAACACACACGGGCAACATACAGATAGATAACGTACACATAGACAACGTACATGTAGACAACACACGCGTAGACAACACACATGGGCAACATACAGATAGACAACGTACATGTAGACAGCACACATGTAGGCAACATACAGATAGACAACGTACACGTAGACAGCACACATGTAGGCAACATACAGATAGACAGCACACACAGACAACACACACGTAGACAACACACATGGGCAACATACAGATAGACGACATACACGTAGACAACACACATGTAAACAACACACACGGGCAACATACAGATAGACAACATACACGTAGACAACATACAGATAGACACCGTACACGTAGACAGCACACATGTAGGCAACATACAGATAGACAACATACACGTAGACAGCACACATGTAGGCAACATACAGATAGACAACACACATGGGCAACATACAGTTAGGCAACATACAGATAGACAACGTACACATAGACAGCACACACATAGCAACACACATGTAAACAACACACGGGCAACATACAGATAGACAACATACACGTAGACAACACACATAGGCAACATACAGATAGACAACGTACACATTGACAACACACATGTAAACAACACACACGGGCAACATACAGATAGACAACATACACATAGACAACACACATGTAAACAACATACAGATAGGCAACATACAGATAGACAAAATACACGTAGCCAGCACACATCTAGACAACACACATGTAAACAACACACACGTAGACAGCACACATGTAAACAACACACACGGGCAACATACAGATAGACAACATACAGATAGACAACATACAGATAGACAACATACACGTAGACAACATACAGATAGACAACATACACGTAGACAACACACATGTAGGCAACACACACGGGCAACGTACAGATAGACAACATACAAATAGACAACGTACACATAGACAGCACACATGTAGGCAACACACACGAGCAACATACACGTAGACAACATACACATAGACAACACACATGTAGGCAACATACAGATAGACAACATACAGATAGGTAACATACAGATAGACAACGTACACATAAACAACATACACATAGACAAAACACATGTAGGCAACTGTGATGCAAATCTAATTGGCTATTTGTGGCCCTCCATCTTCTATTCCATGTTAGTATCTGCCGGTAGAGTCCCCATTGTCTATAGAGTCTTGTGTTGTCCAAGTAGTCATCATTGTCTTCTGTATTAGTGCTGCCATTGTTCTAAGAACTAGTCTTGTTGGTCTGATCTGGTTAACGGTGACTTCAGATTGTGACACCTCTATTCCAGCAGTAGAGGGTTGTGGGGAGTTAGGAGCATGTTGGGCCTGTGATGGGGATGCCCTCTCACCGTGGGGTTTCCAGGAGCCCCCTGTTCTCTGACTGATCGCCGCTGCTTCTCCGGCTGATGCACAAAGCAGAGAAGTATACCCAAAGCTCTTGGTGATGTGAGGATTCATGTAACCCTTGTTTAAGAATTGTTTCCCAAACGTCCGCGCAATATCACCTACTTTCATGTAACTTGTTTTATCATTTATTCATATGTATTAATAAATTGTGTTGTATCCACCCACTTGTCACTCTTTAAAGCCGAAGCAGAACTTGGCAAAACAGGCAACATACAGGTAGTGATGTCACAGCTGACAACCAAGGGCCGCAGTGATGTCACAGCTGACAACCAAGGGCCGCAGTGATGTCACAGCTGACAACCAAGGGCCGCAGTGATGTCACAGCTGACAACCAAGGGCCGCAGTGATGTCACAGCTGACAACCAAGGGCCGCAGTGATGTCACAGCTGACAACCAAGGGCCGCAGTGATGTCACAGCTGACAATCAAGGGCTGCAGTGATGGATACCACAGCTGATGGATACCACATACGGCATCATGCCGCCTTCTAACAAACTACCTGCAGCATTTCCACTGGAATTCCCAAATGATGCAGATTTGGCCAAGTTTTTAAATGGGGAACAGATGTGGAATTCAACCCCATTATTTCAAGGACCAAACTCTGCAAAAGAAATCCGCAGCATAAATGGCCCTGATGGCTTTAGAATCAACGGCGTTTTAAAAAAATGCTGCGGATTCGTTGCAGAAAACTTCCGTACTGCGTTCAGCTGATTTCTGGACTCCTCTGCATGGCTTGCATGTGTGACAGCAGCCTTATACATGCACTGAAGTCAAACTAGAGGGGTAATCTAATGCGCTGATGCCACAGCAGGGGGTAACTTGAAGGGAATGCCCACTATGACATCACAGTTCAGAGGCGATTCCCTTACACGGCAGGAAGTTCAGTGGAACATTGGCCACAAGGGGCCCAAATCCTATTATTTCGCTCTTGTACAAAGGGTGCTGCCCCCTAACGCTCCTGGACCCCTGTATGGATACGCAGGCACAACTCTCCGGGAACACGGGCTTTGTGAAGAATTCTCTTCCTGTTATAACAGGACGGCCGGAGAACGTGTTTCACATCCACACACTTGTTCACCTCTAGTTAGACATCACATCCTGGTACTCCTTTTAGTACTCCTCTGTTTCCCCCACATCATATGCTGCAGTCCTGGTTATTTCACTACTATCAGCTGAATCCTTATTCGTAGGGATTATGTATTACTACAATCTATCCATAGCGGCTGTAGAGACGGTTTTGTTTTCTTCACTCTTCTTTTACTTCTTTTGTACGATGGCCTCTTTGTATGTCATTATTAGAGATGAGCGAGCATGCTCGTCCGAGCATTAGCATACTTGAAAGTACTCGTTACTGGAGCGAGCACCATGCGGGGGCTCGAGAAAATTTCAACCTCTCCTCCCCACATTCTTATTTTTTGCTAAAGTGTATGCAAAATAGTATAAAATGAGTACAGTGTTGTTATATAGTGTGGATGGACAGGACACACACTAAAATGTTATGTAATGGAGCCACAGCTGCTGCCGGCACCCCTGAATTGTTTTTCATGGGCGGGCTTAACATATAAGCTCTTCCCTGAAAAACAATAATTTTAGTGTAAAAAAACCCCCAAAAATAAAAATAAACTTACCTTTCCCCGCTGCCGTGACCCCCGTGGGGATGCAGAAAACTTCTGCAGCATGTGGCAAATGTTTCCTTCATCCCTGCTAGTAAAAAGAATTCCCTGCTGCTGCACCTGCCACATCTGTGACACATGCAGCAAAGGAATTCTTCAATTCCCTATCACAGCTGTCACACATGACAGCTACAGTAGAGGATCCTGCTGCCGACACCCGGTAATTGGATTTCAGGGAAGGGCTTTAAATATAAGCTCTTCTCTGAACAACCAGTAAAAGTAGTGTAAAAAATGAAAAAAATACATACTCACCTCCCTTCAGCTGCCAGGGCTCAGCCGCGTCTTCTCTGGGCTGTCCCCGGCTCTTTCCCGCACGAAGTTAATATCTTCCGCAGTTTTTTTCAAACTTGTGCAGAATAGCGCAGAGTTTGAAAAGTCCGAGAAGAAAAACCCTGTTGATACACAACTCCACTGTATAGCGGCGCGCAGCGGCGCATACGGACGTCTGTTTATGGCTGAAGGAGGAATCCCGCGGACATGAGGGAATGTCTGACGTCCCCAAGCATTTGGATTATGTAACTGCATGTGCCGCCACACAATAACGAGCACTAATGTGCGATGCAAACATCTGCCGACGCCTGCGACTTCACACAACCCTCCCCAAACCAAGCAAGGAAGCCCGTCCGACCTCCAGCGCTTGTGTGTGATGCCGAGCCGATAACCCCGAGCTACACCGCGCTGATGGAGGCGATCGGAAGGAAACATCCCCAGCCGAGCCGCGATATGCAACAAGCTAGCAGGAACAAATCAACTTTCCATAGACACAAAAATGGCGTTCTCTTTGGACCGACCTAATAAAAGGGACTATCCCGATGTCACGGACCGAAGGCTCTACAAAGACAATCTACAAAGTCCTCAGAAGGTGAACGAGGCCGGATTCACACGCAGCGGTTCTAAACGCTACGACCAGAAAATACTTTATAGCCTTCAGAAAGTTAGTGACAGGTCTCCGCAGACAGCGCTCATGTGTCCTGGGGGTTTGTGGGTCCTTCCACTCTGGGACTGTCATTGTACCTCATTGCTTCTTACGTAAAACTTGACAAACAAAGTAAAAACTATTAAAAAATAATCTAGTTCTCACTTTGCCCATAACCCCCCACCCCTTCCCCTGGGGGGCTCATACAGACCAACGCGTTGGCACATGTTTAAATCATGAGTACTACATGTGTCTAAAAGAACTCATTGATCTCTAAGGGTCCGTTCCCAAGAGCATGTTTATTGTGCGCAATTCCTGACAAAAGATAGGACCTGCCCTATCTTTCACTGTTTTATGCAGCAATCTACCATAGAAGTCTATGGCAGGTGAAACAACCTAAGGAACCCAAAGGTGGGGTGTGACCCGGGGAGGGAGAAGAAGACAGCCGGCCCTTAGCGTTCTTTCCCACGAGCGCATATATGGCAACGGCGTTTTTACATTTTCACGTCTGCTCCGTATAAGTGCCTGAATGGGTGTTTTTCTGCGATCACAGCCAGTGTTATTTCATCCATTCACATGACTGCGAGCGTCGTCTTTAGCGAAAAAAATACTCCGCACCCCAGAAAACCCTTACTCTGCCCAAATCCTCGGGATGCCTTCCAGCGCCTATATAGCGGCACCTGTAAATTTTTCGCAGCCTTGGACGGTACAAAAATGCCTCCCCCTCCCTTCTCTTTCCCTGCTCCCATAGGAGTCTATAGGACATGCCAGCGTATATTGGCCAACACATAGTTCTAGATCTATGTTTTCGCTGAGCATATATGCATATATACACACCGTATATTCACCCATGTGAACAGCTGCATTGGAAACCAATGCTTCACATGAGCACTGTGTATGCGCCTGGGCGTGAAACCGCGCCGTGTATGCGCTGGTGGGAATAAAGTCTTAGGTTGTAAATAGCCATTCAATTCCACGGACAGGGAGTAACACGCGTGTGAGCGGCATTGCGAGCCCACAAGTTACAGTACTATATACAGACCGGCTGGTATCATCCTGAGTACTGCCATCTCCAAACCTCATTGCGGCGAGCGTATCTGCGCATACGTTGGTGGTTCGGAGCCCTTGGGTCACTTTCAGACGAGTGCGTTTTTGCTTTGCACTCAGCATGTGTTGAAGCGACTGTAATCTGTAGAGTTGATCGCATGGATGGAGGCAAATACAGAGGAAAAGCCGCTGATACGGGGATGGGATGTCTTTCCAATACAAATATGTCTTACCCATGTGTTTTGAGACGCTCATCTGAAACCTTAAGGTGCCTCGAGAGATGGAGGTGGAGCGCGCCGATCTCTTCCGGACTCCGTTCACATTGAGTGAGAAGTTGCTTCCTTCCACTGATCTGAAACAACGCGACTACTCAGCAATCTGTCGGTCAGCTGGTGGCCGCGTGCCCGTCATACAGCGATTGTCGGGGTGATAAAGGTACCTTTAGGCTAGGCGCATATTAGACACAACTGTGAGTTGCTCCTGATCGGGCTCAGTCCGCCTTGGGCACTAGCTCCACGCGCGTCTGGCACACCCGGACTGGCACGTTGACAGGCGCTGGCACGGCCAATTCCTTGCCCTGAATCAGACAGGATTAGGAGATGCCATGAGGTTTTTTCAGTCTGCATGAAAAATGTTAATATTCACTACCTATCAGCTCTAGTAGAGGAGTTCCACAGACTTCACATGGACCCCGGAAGCACTGGTCTAGCGCAGGTCTTGGGGTTCACTCAAAGCCGAATTGTTGCCTAACTTCAGCTGTAGAATGTGGGTTGAAAGTGGGCAGAGATGCTCAGTACAATGTAAGGGAATGAGCTTTTAGGGAACCTCCTTCATTTCAGGCCTCCTTCACACCAGTGATTTTGTGTGTGAATTTGCGTGCAGAAGTTAAGCCACGGGAACCGCAACCAATAAAGCCCATAGCTGTCAGTGGGTGTGCTCACATTGGCAAAAATATGCTCTATGGAAGTCTATGCTGCTCCCCTGTTCCAAATAAAATTGCGCTATTAACGGCCCAATATCGCAGTGTTAATCAATAACACGGAGGACTAATTAGGCTGTCCCGCCTACTCATTGGAATACCCCGCCTGTTCAAACATGGCGCCGATGCAAGCAGTGCTAGTAAGAAGCATGGCTCCACTCGCCAGAGGACAGGAATGGGCTTCATTCATTAATCTGGTGATTACGTCACGCTCGTGTGAAGGAGGACCAAAGTGGAAGGAATCCGCAGGGCAAGAGTCATGCTGTTGAATCTTCATAATGCAACAAATGAATTGTGCTGTGACAAGAAGCAGGCGGATGTTGGTGCGGACGTCCTCCATGATGTGCGATTAGACCCGGAAACTAACCTCCAGTCAGAAAAATGATGGATCTATTCTGGAAATACTGCGGCCACCTGGGATCGTATAGATGTACACCGGCGGCGAGAACGCCGTCCATATAGAATAATATGATGGGTTCTTCATTAGTAGAACCATCCCTCGCCTCCAGCTCTAGTCTATGATGCCATGCTCTGCATTGGACGGTACTGGAAGGGTCCAAAGACCCCCCCCCCCCCCATCAGGTTATCTTTTTAAATAACCAATAAGCTTTTTTAAGACCACAAAACAAATTCAGTGCAGGAGGAGAATGATTCCAGGAGAAGTAAAAGTAACCGTGATCCGAACGGAGAAGCAATAAATCAACAGAAAAGCAGAAAATGGAGAAAATAAGTTAAAAAAATTAAATATCTTTAAAACACAATACAAGTATTACAGCAAAAATAAAACCTCTACAAGTTCGGTCTCGCAGTAATCGCACTGGGCCACAGAATAAAGTTATCAGGTCCTTTCTGTTGCAGTTTGTGCGCCGTAGAAACAAAACGCACTGAAAGATGGAGGAATGTCACTTTTTTCTATTTCTCTTTCTACTTAAAATTTGTAAACGTTTTTCAGTCCATTATACGGTACAGTAAATGGCACCAGTGAAAAATACAGCTCGTCCCGCAAAAAACAACAAGCCCTCCTACAGCAACGGCGATGGAGAAATAAAGGAGTTATGACTCTTTTAAAGGGAAGAGAAAAAATGAAAATGGAAAAAAAACAAAAAAGCTCCGACACTAAGGGGTTAAGGCACCTTTACACGGCGCCATTATCACCCAAATTTTCACTGGAAACAGCAAATTCAGGCGACATTGCTCCCGTATACACGCAGTCGCCAACTGAGGAAGAAATCAATCGCCTGTTTGAGTTGTTTATCAAAATTAAAACCCCAGCGACCGTGGGGCCGTGTGAACAGGAGCAGCTCAATGTTTGAGTGACTCCTGTTTACTGTGAATGGAGGCGAGCGGACTGGAACCATCCCCGGCCAGCCGGCCATTCCGCCTACATTCACTTGAAAGACTTTCACTCCTATGTAAAGCACAGTGGTGATAGTCGGGCATCAGTTTGAGGGACGGCTGTTGGGCAGTCGTCCCAAGTAAAGGTACCCTTACCTGACAGGGGAAGTTTTGGGATCATAATATACCATCACACAGCTTCTGTGGAAAAAAGGAACCAAAAACTCCTAAAATTTGGGAAATTTAGCTTCAACTTTCCGGTGCGTAAGAACCAACATTTTAAGAGGAAGTGAAGGATTGACGGGGCATATTCAATTTTGTAAGGTTGGAGTCCTGGTGGTTACCCAATGCTAATAGGTTATATTTCAGGATCTGTAAATAATAGGAACATAATAGAAAACGTCCTATTTGTCAGGGATTGAACCTGGGACCTCCCACGCTCCAGTCAGTAGCTCTCCCTGCTGAGCCATCGAGCCCTTGGACAGTTCCACTGCACGACTCTTTTTCTTGTTGCCAGATCCTGTAAACCCAGCCCCTGTCCTGACCCAGCCTCTGTCCCTAATTAAACTCATAATATAATAGCCTGACCCTGCCACTGCACCAGCTCATGATTATTGTGCTCCACAGCCTTGATCATGCTTCACTCCAGCCAACTGCTCTGCTATTTCAACAAGACCTCCTGATACCGCCCTCTGGTTTTCTTCCCGACAACGCTACCCACCTCTTGTATTTGTACTGCGGCACAAGACCTCCTGATACTGACCTCTGGCTTTCCTTGACCATTCACCAGACCTGCAGCTACTACACCCGCAGCTCCAACCCCAGCGCCACAAACGCTACACTATTATCTACAGATCCTGAAATGTACCTTGACATTTGTAATGCATGAGATCAGCTTAAGTAGTAGAATTAATATGGAATTGGATAATCATTAGCAATACAGAGGCCCCAGGAAATTGTGTTTAGAGCACACAGCCGAATTGAAAATACAATAAGTGACAGGAATGTGGTAATATGCTGAACGGAACATATTTCCTGTACACACCTGACTTATATAGTGAATACCAAAACCCCTCCATCATGTGGTACATGGAAGAAACTGCAGTTCAGGAAGGGAATGATTGTCCCCCAAAGGGGAAAATGGATCCAAACGCACATTACAGGATACGGTCCTACTCTCTGACCATATCATAAGCAATATTATTAGGTAGCAGTCCTTATGGGAGTCCCAGATTGGTACAGGTCAGTTTATGCAAAGCAATGGGAACAGCTAGAAGGAGAAATGTCTGCCTTGGCACTTAAATCACTGCCATGGATCCACAAAACCCAGTGGAATTGTTTACATATTCCATTTCTACCTCAAAATGTCCTCGCCTTCTGGGGGGCATTGTTAACATACATTTTTACGTATACCGGGCCCCATCTCAATGGTTTTTGAAAAACCCTGATTTTCCATCTGCTGTTGGAGTTAATTCTTTCTTGATCTGGGATAAACAAGATGGCACTATTTTGGGCACAAACTCTTCTGGGCACAAGAGAGACTCCTTTCCTGACGAAGGTCTGATATTCCTGTCCAAAAAATGCTGCATCATGGTTCTCCTATCTCTCCTCTCTTAGGAACCTCTGTGGGCTCCTCCAGAATAAAATTCCTCTAGAAAACGTCTTATTAAGGATGAACCTCCTTATGTCGCCCATTATCTGTAGTGGCCTTATATGGGACTCCTCTTCTCCATCACAACTGGCCTTTACCAAGGCCTGGGAAATGAGCTTCACACCCAGCTGCGGATTGGCAAAAGGTTTCCTTTTAACTCAAACGACCAACGATGTGTTCTGCGCAGGAGAAATGTTATGAAGCACTTGCATGGTGGTATTGCGTCCCTACTGACCTACATAGAGTGCTGGGGTGCACCTGGGACAATGTTACATACATGGGGGAATAATACACTTATCTCATCTGTCTCATAGTCTATCATAGTCTCATAGGGTGTTCTAACTCAGTGACGCCTGCTGTTGGCCTTGTGCTAGATGGAGCAGGGGTAGTGGGCCATGTGCTGCTTTGGATCTGATTTTGGCCAAGGCACCGATTTCAGGCTTTCCCCTCCTCTTACCACCTCCTTTTTTCTTTCCCCCTTGTTTTCCTTCTCATTTTTGTAGCCTTTTAATTGGTTGTTTTTTTCCATGCAGGTATTTTAGGGTCCCTTTTGCAATAATGAGAATGGCAGCACATGCAGATATTACTCCATAAATGTAACTAGTTCTATCATTTATTAGGCCTCCTGCACACGGGCAGAAATACTGCGGCATGATTTCCCACACAATTTCCGCCCGTGCCCGCTGCCATAGGATTGCATTAGATAATCAATCCTATGCAGACAGCCGCGATTTGACCTCGTGAAAACTTGCGCGGTAAACAAATCGCGGGATGTCTTATTTCTGTGTGAGCCTCGCAGGAGCCTGCACAGAAACGTCACGGCTGTCGCGCCAGCTCTGCTCTGCACATGTGCCGGCTGGGCGGCAGCCGGCACAGAGCAGAGCGGAGAAGACGCTGGGAGGAGCTAAGCCACGGTGTGTACTGCAGGGGCCCGGCTCGCATCCCGCTGCAGGAATTCTGCTGTCTGCAGGGGGCCCTCCTCTGGAAATACACCACACGTTGTCACAGCACTGCTGAGGCTTTCCTCTGTTTGCATGATCCAATATTTCGTCTTCAATAGGTTTTTATTGATTTTACACAATCGGTAACCGCATGTACACGTGAGAAGGTCAATGGCAGAATGGGGCTTGCTGAATAGATTTTCCTGAAAAGAATTATAAGCCAAAACTGAAAGCGTCAGGTTGGTAGCCAGTAACAAGACAAAGCCCTTCACATAAAGCTGCATGACCCAATACGTGCTGCTATACATAAATGTCTCGGAGAACGCTGTGCGCGCGGGTCGTCTTCATCTGTATGTTGGCTGCAGCTTTTTATAACTGCCTGGCATGCACAAAATAGTTTAATAAAGTTTGATAATAAAAAGCAATACTTTGGGTATATTTGCAAGGTGCACTGTAATAACCTGATGACTACAGCTCCTGCGGTCTATTTATCAGGACGCGCTGGATCCGTAACCCTGAAACACTCACGCAACTGCACAGAGAACAGTGGGAAACAATAAAGGAAACAGACACAAGGAAAAACTGTCCAGAAAGACAGGGACCTGCCTATACACAGATAACCCGCCCTGAGAAGGGCAAACCTGACCACGTAACTAGGCCACTAGCTAACCCTATATGTGAGATTTGTATATACTAAGAGAGAATCTAACTGATCTCTGTGTGTATATACTGAGGAGAATCTACCTTATCCCTATGTGTATATACTGAGGAGAATCTACCTCCCCTCTATGTGTATATACTGAGGAGAATCTACCTCCCCTCTATGTGTGTATATACTGAGGAGAATCTATCTCACCTCTATGTGTATATACTGAGGAGAATCTACCTCCCCTCTATGTGTATATACTGAGGAGAACCTACCTCACCTCTGTGTGTATATACTGAGGAGAATCTACCTCACCTCTCTGTGTATATACGGAGGATAATCTACCTCACCTCTACGTGTATATACTGAGGAGAATCTACCTCACCACTGTGTGTATATACGGAGGATAATCTACCTCACCTCTATGTGTATATACTGAGGAGAATCTACCTCACCTCTGTGTGTATATACTGGGGAGAATCTACCTCACCTCTCTGTGTATATACTGAGGAGAATCTACCTCACCTCTATGTGTATATACTGAGGAGAATCTACCTCACCACTGTGTGTATATACGGAGGATAATCTACCTCACCTCTATGTGTATATACTGAGGAGAATCTACCTCACCTCTGTGTGTATATACTGGGGAGAATCTACCTCACCTCTCTGTGTATATACTGAGGAGAATCTACCTCCCCTCTATGTGTATATACTGAGGAGAACCTACCTCACCTCTGTGTGTATATACTGAGGAGAATCTACCTCACCTCTCTGTGTATATACGGAGGATAATCTACCTCACCTCTACGTGTATATACTGAGGAGAATCTACCTCACCACTGTGTGTATATACGGAGGATAATCTACCTCACCTCTATGTGTATATACTGAGGAGAATCTACCTCACCTCTGTGTGTATATACTGGGGAGAATCTACCTCACCTCTCTGTGTATATACTGAGGAGAATCTACCTCACCTCTATGTGTATATACTGAGGAGAATCTACCTCACCTCTATGTGTATATACTGAGGAGAATCTACCTCACCTCTATGTGTATATACTGAGGAGAATCTACCTCCCCTCTATGTGTATATACTGAGGAGAATCTACCTCACCTCTATGTCTATATACTGAGGAGAATCTACCTCACCTCTATGTGTATATACTGTGGAGAATCTACCTCCGCTCTATGTGTATATACTGAGGAGAATCTACCTCACCTCTATGTGTATATACTGAGGAGAACCTACCTCACCATTATGTGTGTATATACTGAGGGGAATCTACCTCACCTCTATGTGTATACACTGAGGAGACTCTACCTCGCCTCTATGTGTATATACTGAGGAGAATCTACCTTCCCTCTATGTGTATATACTGAGGAGAATCTACCTCACCTCTATTTGTATATACTGAGGAGAATCTAACTGACCTCTGTGTGTATATACTGAGGAGAAGCTACCTCACCTTTATGTGTATATAGTGAGGAGAATCTACCTCACCTCTGTGTGTATATACTGAGGAGAATCTACCTCACCACTATGTGTATATACTGAGGAGAATCTACCTCACCTCTATGTGTATATACTGAGGAGAATCTACCTCACCTCTATGTGTATATACTGAGGAGAATCTACCTCACCTCTATGTGTATATAGTGAGAAGAATCTACCTCACCTTTATGTGTATATACTGAGGAGAATCTAGTTCACCACTATGTGTATATACTGAGGAGAATCTACCTCACCTCTATGTGTATATACTGAGGAGAATCTACCTCACCTCTATGTGTATATACTGAGGAGAATCTACCTCTCCTCTATGTGTATATACTGAGGAGAATCTACCTCCCCTCTATGTGTATATACTGAGGAGAATCTACCTCCCCTCTATGTGTATATACTGAGGAGAATCTACCTCCCCTCTATGTGTATATACTGAGGAGAATCTACCTCACCTCTATTTGTATATACTGAGGAGAATCTAACTGACCTCTGTGTGTATATACTGAGGAGAAGCTACCTCACCTTTATGTGTATATAGTGAGGAGAATCTACCTCACCTCTGTGTGTATATACTGAGGAGAATCTACCTCACCACTATGTGTATATACTGAGGAGAATCTACCTCACCTCTATGTGTATATACTGAGGAGAATCTACCTCACCTCTATGTGTATATACTGAGGAGAATCTACCTCACCTCTATGTGTATATAGTGAGAAGAATCTACCTCACCTTTATGTGTATATACTGAGGAGAATCTAGTTCACCACTATGTGTATATACTGAGGAGAATCTACCTCACCTCTATGTGTATATACTGAGGAGAATCTACCTCACCTCTATGTGTATATACTGAGGAGAATCTACCTCTCCTCTATGTGTATATACTGAGGAGAATCTACCTCCCCTCTATGTGTATATACTGAGGAGAATCTACCTCCCCTCTATGTGTATATACTGAGGAGAATCTACCTCCCCTCTATGTGTATATACTGAGGAGAATCTACCTCACCTCTATGTGTATATACGGAGGAGAATCTACCTCACCTCTATTTGTATATACTGAAGAGAATCTAACTGACCCCTCTGTGTATATACTGAGGAGAATCTACCTCACCTCTATGTGTATTTACTGAGGAGAATCTACCTCACCTCAATGTGTATATACTGAGGAGAATCTACCTCATCCCTATGTGTATATACTGAGGATAATCTACTTCACCTCTATGTGTATATACAAAGGAGAATCTACCTTCCCTCTATGTGTATATACTAAGGAGAATCTACCTCACCTCTATGCGTATATACTGAGGAGAATCTACCTCCCCTGTATGTGTATATACTGAGAAAAACCTACCTCACCTCTCTGTGTATATACTGAAGAGAATCTACCTCCCCTCTATGTGTATATACTGAAGAAAATCTACCTCACCTCTATGTGTATATACTGAGGAGAATCTACCTCACCTCTATTTGTATATACTGAAGAGAATCTAACTGACCCCTCTGTGTATATACTAAGGAGAATCTACCTCCCCTCTATGTGTATTTACTGAGGAGAATCTACCTCACCTCTATGTGTATATACTGAGGAGAATCTACCTCACCTGTATGTGTATATACTGAGGAGAATCTACCTCACCTCTATGTGTATATACTGAGGATAATCTACTTCACCTCTATGTGTATATACAAAGGAGAATCTACCTTCCCTCTATGTGTATATACTAAGGAGAATCTACCTCACCTCTCTGTGTATATACTGAGGAGAATCTACCTCACCTCTACGTGTATATACTGAGGAGAATCTACCTCACCTCTATGTGTATATACTGAGGAGAATCTATCTCCCCTCTATGTGTATATACTGAGGAGAATCTACCTCACCTCTACGTGTATATACTGAGGAGAATCTACCTCACCTCTATGTGTATATACTGAGGAGAATCTACCTCACCACTATGTGTATATACTGAGAATAATCTACCTCACCTCTATGTGTATATACTAAGGAGACTCTACCTCCCCTCTATGTGTATATACTGAGGAGAATCTACCTCCCCTGTATGTGTATATACTGAGAAAAACCTACCTCACCTCTATGTGTATATACTAAAGAGAATCTACCTCCCCTCTATGTGTATATACTGAGGAGAATCTACCTCACCTCTCTGTGTATATACTGAGGAGAATCTACCTCACCTCTATGTGTATATACTGAGGAGAACCTACCTCACCACTATGTGTATATACTGAGGAGAATCTACCTCACCTCTGTGTGTATATACTGAGGAGAATCTACCTCACCTCTGTGTGTATATACTGAGGAGAATCTACCTAACCTCTATGTGTATATACTGAGGAGAATCTACCTCCCCTCTATGTGTATATACTGAGGGGAATCTACCTCCCAGCTATGTGTATATACTGAGGGGAATCTACCTCACCTCTATGTGTATATACTGAGGAGAATCTACCTCACCTCTCTGTGTATATACTGAGGAGAATCTACCTCCCCTCTATGTGTATATACTGAGGAGAATCTACCTCCCAGCTATGTGTATATACTGAGGAGAATCTACCTCACCTCTATGTGTATATACTGAGGAGAATCTACCTCCCAGCTATGTGTATATACTGAGGAGAATCTACCTCACCTCTATGTGTATATACTGAGGAGAATCTACCTCCCCTGTATGTGTATATACTGAGAAAAACCTACCTCACCTCTATGTGTATATACTAAGGAGAATCTACCTCACCTCTATGCGTATATACTGAGGAGAATCTACCTCCCCTGTGTGTGTATATACTGAGAAAAACCTACCTCACCCCTATGTGTATATACTAAGGAGAATCTACCTCCCCTATATGTGTATATACTGAGGAGAACCTACCTCACCTCTATGTGTATATACTGAGGAGAATCTACCTCCCCTCTATGTGTATATACTGAGGGGAATTTACCGCCCAGCTATGTGTATATACTGAGGAGAATCTACCTGACCTCTATGTGTATATACTGAGGAGAATCTACCTCATCCCTATGTGTATATACTGAGGAGAATCTACCTCACCTCTATGTGTATATACTGAGGAGAATCTACCTCCCCTGTATGTGTATATACTGAGAAAAACCTACCTCACCTCTATGTGTATATACTGAGGAGAATCTACCTCACCTATATGTGTATATACTGAGGAGAATCTACCTCACCTCTATGTGTATATACTGAGGAGAATCTACCTCACCCCTATGTGTATATAGTGAGGAGAATCTACCTCACCTCTATGTGTATATACTGAGGAGAATCTACCTCACCTATATGTGTATATACTGAGGAGAATCTACCTCACCTATATGTGTATATACTGAGGAGAATCTACCTCACCCCTATGTGTATATACTGAGGAGAATCTACCTCACCTATATGTGTATATACTGAGGAGAATCTACCTCACACCTATATGAGTCTTTAGTTTCTCAAAAGCAGTTTGTGCCCCTGAGGACCAGGAAAATGTATGTGCCTTCTTTGTGACTTTTGAGAACTCCTTGATAAATTTTCTGTAGAAACTCGCGAAACCCACTAGGCGCTGTACTTCCTTCAAATTTTTTGGAATGAGGCAATCCAGGACGGCTTTAGTTTTGTGCAACAAAGCTAGGTTTCCGCAAGGGAACTTCCCGAGTGCTGGCTTAGCCTAGTGGAGAGAGCTACCACCTGGGACACAAGAGGTTGTGGGTTCGAGCGCTGGCAGTAGGGCTCTGTTCACAATGGGGCCAGGTCTTTATCTTTTTACAGGACCCAGCACTGACATGACAGATTTGTTATTACCCATCATGATCTATTAGAGGTTTTCCACAGTGACTTGAAAGGGGAGAGTCAGGTATCTGTGTTTTATTGAACTGGATCGTAAAGTCCAGCACACTACGCAGTTCTGTCATGACTCGGTGGAAAAGTGACAAGAAAGGACTAAAAAATGTGAACATAATAACTAATACATCAAAGGTTTGATGACTTTCTGGCAGTTACATTGCTTTAACCCATTAAAGTCTGTCCCACATTATCTTGAGGCGTGATTCCTGGGTACATTGTGAAATTCACAGATAACACAACCTCTTCGAAAACATTCTTTAAGTATCACTTTTAAACGGAACCCAAAGCATGAAATAATGAAGTAAAGTACAAGTGCAGAACTCCATATGAACCCCGTTAGGAAATGTCACAAATAATGACTTCTCAGCTTCTCTGGCTAATTATGAAAGGTCATTTTCTATGTGTTTGATTAATCACTGATCACCCTGTAAGCGGCTGGGAGGGCCATGAGCAAATATAAATAATCACAATGTATCCCATCCCTATTTATGTGCTATTTTTAGTTAAAGGGTTTATCCCGGGGAACATTCTGTGCAGGCATACCTAAACTATACGGGCTTGGGCCGTTAGTATGAATTGTAGAACTGCCGGACAAGGTCAAGTCTTACACAAAGTAGATTTATCATATACAAAACCACAGAATGATAACACAATTCTAAGCACTCTCCCGCGTGCTTCATGTATACTTTATCAAGCACCAGTGATCGGTCCGACTAGTCCAATTAGGAAAGTGGCAGAAAAGTTTTTAAGTCCCACCTATTTTTCTAATGCACTCATACACGTTGGAATAGGTGACACACAGATCCATAAATATGGTGAGCAGCCGGAACGCCTTATTTTTTTTTTTCACATTCTTGCCAGAAAACTGACATAAATACATTGTAGAGGTTGTTTAGGTTTGAACTAACGATGTTTTTCCTCAGGATAGGTCAATAATAGTTCAAAGCTCGACAACCCCTTTAATAAATCTGTCCCTCTCTCTATTAAGAAGTCATTTAATTTCAATGTGCAGAAATAATTAACCTGTCACATATTTAGTAAGAGGAGCACAAGAGGATCGTCGTCTGTAAGCAATATAGTCCATAGCATGGAGTCTTTATGTGACGGTCATTACAGGACGAGTCAACAATAATGACCATTACTACAGCGATGGCGATTAGCTAGAAGGGCTCAGGGTTCCTGTTGACCATCTTGTACACATCGGCATGAGAATCAAGAATATACTGATAACATCCCTATCGTTAAGCGTTTGTGGCCTGGACCAGCGCTGACATTGATAGTTTCTGTGCCCCATACTAAATATTGGTGTTACGGTATACTACCCGTGATACGCCAGCCCGAGTGCCCTAGATCTCACCCACACCCCATGTCCCTGCCTACTTCCCTCCACTCCTGGCTAACCCAGGCGGGCAACTGGGCGGCGGTCCCTACTCAGTAGGGACCGAAAAAGGAACGCTGGCGTACCTGGATGGAAAGGGTAGAATACCAACAGAAAAGGCAGATGTGAATAACCAACATGAACAATACTAAGCAGAACTGAGGCAGATGGGAAAACCAGGCGGACAATAGCAAAGTATAGCAGACAAGATGACAGAAGCAGAAGACCAACAGAGGCAGACTAGCTAGCACACTGAGGGAAACCAATAACTGGCAAGGATTGCCAGTATCTGCCTGACATTTAAATAAAAGCCTCCGCCCAGGGGCAGAGAGAGGGAGACAGCGAACTCCCAGCAGACATAATAAAAGGGGGCTCGTGCACGGCAGCCGCACTCACATCAGCACCACACCGCGAACTCCGGCCAGGCACCCGCACCCCCGGCAGCCGGACATCAAGCCGGGGGGACGCACACCACCGCCCCGGGAGGACCAGCAACAGCCGCATGGTAACAATTGGCTCTTCTTAGTCCATGTTGGGTCACTGCCTACTTTTAGTGAACATTTGTGGTGGGGTGGTGGGTGCTATCTATTCCTTTTCAGTTTAGGATTACGGTATTCACCCCCCCAACATACAAATGGGTCTGTTGCATCCATGCCACATATTTAGTGGATCCCTGCAGAATGAGGAAACAGAAGACATGGGGACCTTTCATACGGGAGGAATTATTCTGCATTATGCACCCAAATCCGCACCTTAATCCAATGCTGTGAATTCTGCACCAAAACCGGCAAGTCTTGTGTGGATTTTGATGCGGGATTGTCACGAACAGTAATCCATCTTGAATTCCGCATCAAAGTCCATGACGAGGGTCTACGGAGTCGCTGCCTACTGTGACATACCTCCCCTTTCCTTTTCCCCAATACCTTAAAAGACAACGCAACACCAAAAGTTGGATTAACTTATGGCCACAGCAGCCACATTTATTAAAACATACCGCTAGCTCATCGCTCCCGCGATAACCCTGGGAGGGATCCCATGGAGCCCTACCACCTGACTGTCGCCTCACCAGAAAAAATGGGAAATAGTTGTGCCTGTCACCCGTTGCATTTCAGACTCGGGCGACACTATTTCCCTACCAACTGCCCCCGCCGCGAGTCGACAGACATGGGGGCCCGCCACTCACTCGCCTCAGGTCGCCTCATCCTGACCCCGAGGCCGGCTAGCCATAACCTGGCCAACCCCTCCCATAACCACTGCAAGGCACCGCCCTGCGGCTCCCCGAGGCGACAGTCCTAACCAAACAATTCACGGAGAGGGAAGGGAAGCTATCCAGCTCCCTGCTACCCCCCTTCTACCCCGTTTAGCTGACTCCAAGGGACCCCTCCTGCTGCCATGACGATACACCCCCCACCCCCCCTTTTTTACCCAAGGGCGGGCGGGTGGGACACTTCCACGGCTCTGCTCCAACTGCTAATTTTCTTTAAAAACTGACTCCCCCCCCACCTTCCTTGCCGCTCTTTTTACTCCCCCACTAACCCTCCCTTTCTCTACCCAGAGTTCTCTTCTTCTCTTAACCCTTTCACTCCCTGTTAACCCTGTCATGTCTGCCTCTCGCCTACAACTTTCAGTTTTCCGGCTCATCTCATGGAGCCGTGCGGATTATGGTGTGGAGTCTGCCGCGTTTCGCCTCCTGTGGGCTAATTCTGCCGGTGTGAAATGCCCTAAATTGGGGCTTGTGCAAATGTTATTTACTATAAATGAAGGCTTTATTTCTGAAAGCTACAGATAGGAGCACATTACTAACAGGGTCCTTGTGGAGGTCCAATACAATGACTACCAGATACCAGCCAAAGAATAGTATATGAGGGTAGGGCCCTCTTTGGACTCATTTGCCTGCTGGTGGCCCTGAGTATGACACTCGCTCTGTCCTAACTGCATAGTAGCATAGCTCTGGAAAATGGATAGTTGCTGTATTGGAGGTAGCCATCCATGTAATGCTGGTGATGTGGCACTACAACAAAACTCCAGAATGGGATGGAAATCTTTGCTACTGAATGTGAGTAAGCGCTGGTCGGGGTCTTCACAATGCTCCATAGTACCAATAGAAGCCCTCCTAAAATGTGATGTGGGCAGGGATTAGTAACGACAGCTTAAGGGGACGTCATGTTGTAGAGCCGAGTAACATACAAGTTATAATCATGTTTCCCACCAAACTATGTATCAATCTGCTGAGCTCCATAACATGTCTGCAGACGGGCGGCATCTGCCCTTTAACTCCACTCAGTACCAGGAAGGTCACATTTACTTAAGAATTCTGGAATAGCGCTAGTGATAGCAAACTACAAGAAAGTATAAAACAGCATCGGGCATTGCAATCTGACCGCTTACCTTAGAGCGCGACCGCATGAACGGAAATCCCACGCTGCATTTAAGATAGTCATCATCCAATATCTCGCAGGAGATTCCTTGCTCTTCCTACAAAAGGGAAAACATTGTCTTAACAAATAAACTAAGTTCCTACTTTCAATCGTAACATATTAGAAACTGCAAGAAGGCTTTATGGAAATCTCACCAACACGTTTTAGGGTGCTTTAAGACATAGTAACATAGTAACATAGTATGTAAGGCTGAATGAAGACAATGTCCATCTAGTGCAGCCTGTCTATCCTCCTGTGTTGATCCAGAGGAAGGCAAAAAACCCCAAGGCCAGAAGCCAATTAGCCCTTTTGGGGGAAAAATTCCTTCCCGACTCCCTAATGGCAATCAGACTGTTCCCTGGACCAACCCCTAATAGTTCCTACCTGCCTGTATACCCGGATTGACACTTAACCTAATATTTATATCCTGTAATATCCTTCCTCTCCAGAAAGACATCAAGTCCCCTTTTAAACTCCTCTATGGATTTTGCCATCACCACTTCCTCAGGCAGAGAGTTCCACAGTCTCACTGCTCTTACAGTAAAGAATCCCCTTCTATGTTGGTGATGAAACCTACTTTCCTCTAATCGTAGCGGATGCCCTCTTGTTACCGTCGTGGTCCTGGGTGTAAACAGATCCTGGGAGAGATCCTTGTATTGTCCCCTCATGTACCGTATATACCGGCGTATAAGACGACTTTTGAACCCAAAAAAATCTGCTCTGCAGTCGGGGGTCGTCTTATGCGCCGGTAATACAAAAAAAAAAAAAGTGTAAAAAAAAAAAATTTATTACTCACCTCCCACGGCGTTCTGTCGCGCTCCGGCAGGATGTCGCTCGCTCCGGCAGGCTGTCGCTCGCTCCTCGTCCCCGGCGCAGCATAGCTTTCTGAATGCGGGGCTTGAAATCCCCGCTTCCAGAAAGCTAATACACACGCCGGCAGCCATGACAGCATTGAATAGCTGTGATTGGCTAAAGCACACGTGGCTTCAGCCAATCACACTATTCAATGACATCATTGAATGGCTGTGATTGGCTGAAGGCGCACGTGTTAGCAATCACACCCATTCAATGATGTCATTGAATAGTGTGATTGGCTGAAGCCACGTGTGCTTTAGCCAATCACAGCCATTCAATGATGTCATGGCTGCCGGCGTGTGTATTAGCTTTCTGGAAGCGGGGATTTCAAGCCCCGCATTCAGAAAGCTATGCTGCGCCGCGGACGAGGAGCGAGCGACAGCCTGCCGGAGCGCGACAGAACGCCGTGGGAGGTGAGTAATGAATTTATTTTTTTTTCTCCACTGTATACCGGCGTATAAGGTGACAGTTGGGGGGTCGTCTTATACGCCGGTATATACGGTACTTATACATGGTTATTTGGTCGCCTCTTAACCTTCTTTTTTCTAGAGTAAATAGTCCCAATTTGGATAGCCGCTCTGGGTATTCCAGTCCCGTCATTCCAGGTATTAGTTTAGTTGCCCTTCTTTGAACCCCCTCAAGCACTGTGACATCTTTCCTGAGCCCCGGTGACCAGAACTGTACGCAGTATTCCATGTGAGGCCTGACAAGTGCCTTATATAGTGGAAGGATAATGTTCTCGTCCTTCGCCCCTATACCTCTTTTAATGCACCCCAAGACTTTATTTGCCTTTGCAGCAGCTGACTGGCATTGGTTACTCCAGTTTAGTCTACTATCCACTAATACCCCCAGGTCCTTTTCCATATCACTTTTCCCTAGTGCTACCCCATTAAGTGAGTATTGGTGACATCCGTTCCTCCTGCCCATGTGCATAGTCTTACATTTTTCAACATTTTTCAACGGAACGGGTATTGTTCAAAGGAGAACAAGTAAACGCTAATCATTTGGTCTAAACACGAGCCAACGACTAATTGGCAAAGAAGAATCGTATGTTTCTCGCTTGTCGCACATTTAACGCTGGCACAGAAATCATCGTTGGCTCCTTCACTTCTCCTTCGGTTTAACCAATAAACGTTCAGTCTTTCCCATTCATTATGTTGAAGGCTGAATGCTACAGAATGATTGTCACAATGAATCTACCTGTGTAACTGGCTGCGCGGGAGCCATGAGCTAGCGGGGGCATCAATGGCGCGCCCGCATGTGCACACAACAACCACTCTGCCTAGAAGACGTCTTAGCCAAATGTCAAGCATATATCCAAAAGAAACAGTCTCCTTCTGGAGGGGCATCACTCGTGACTGTCTGCGCCCGCCCATCTTCTTGGGGAAATCTTGTTTCCTTCTCCACGGTTCAAAGCATTTGTAAAAAAAAAGGTGCAGGTAGCAAGATTGTTTGAAGTGGGAGAGGCGAGGGGGTCATGCCGATGTGACTGCTTCTTCCCGGTGCTGAGTGGTAAACAGTTTTTGATGAAAAGTGGCATGACCCCCTCGCCTCACCCTCCGGTTTTGCCCATTATCGCTCAGTGCAACCTTTTTTTAGGAGTGCTTTGACCAGTGGAATAGGAAGCTGCACATTCATATCAATCATTCAATACAAAAAAGGCAAAAAACTGAAGAAATTGTTGAGAAAGAAAAATCACCAGCGCCAAATGCAACATTCCTTAACACGATTGGCTGGCGTAGCGCCTCAGAAGGGGAACACATCCCCCTAGCAACCGAAGCCGGTACTATTAATGCCCCGCCGGCCCCAAGAAGATTCCTGCTTCCTTTGGATATCTCTCGTTTGCTTTAATGGACGCATTAAGTGACGGACACACAGACTGCATGCGCTGACTCTCACCACGTCTGACCCTCCTTTATCTAGAGCACCATAAACAGTCCGCTGTTCGGTCCCACAATAAAACACGCTTGACTTACGCACTTTTTATTTTTACACTACAGTCGATACGAAATGTATGAAGAATTAAGTCTGTATCTTTCCATACTTTTGGCTGATACGTTTTTGTGCTCAAATGCCTTAAAAGGTGTTCAGCTACAAAGCGTTACAGAAAGCAAAGAGTTAACAGGGAAAACCACAGGTTAGCTACATGTATAATGCAAACACTAAAACAGGCGCCTCTAACCGCACACATTGGTATGGGGTCTTCATGAACATTTACTAAATATGCTAAATGACCATTAAAAACGTAATATAAACACACTACAGCGCAGAAGTCACTGCTGCACGGCCAGAGCTAACAGCGCCGGCGTATACAACGCCTACAAAAGGTATAAAGTAGGGCCGTAAAGAGGTGCATGCAGTGTGATCCCTGCAGTGCAGGAGGAGACTAGACCATGTGACGAGAAGCAGTGCAGCTGCGGGTAGGTACACCTACTAGAAGAGGTGCAGGACGATACTAGACCATGTGACGAGAAGCAGTGCAGCTGTGGGTAGGTACACCTACTAGAAGAGGTGCATGCAGTGTGATCCCTGTAGTGCAGGAGGATACTAGACCATGTGACGAGAAGCAGTGCAGCTGCGGGTAGGTACACCTACTAGAAGAGGTGCAGGCAGATACTAGACCATGTGACGAGAAGCAGTGCAGCTGCGGGTAGGTACACCTACTAGAAGAGGTGCAGGAGAATACTAGACCATGTGATGAGAAGCAGTGCAGCTGCGGGTAGGTACACCTACTAGAAGAGGTGCATGCAGTGTGATCCCTGTAGTGCAGGAGGATACTAGACCATGTGACGAGAAGCAGTGCAGCTGCGGGTAGGTACACCTACTAGAAGAGGTGCAGGAGAATACTAGACCATGTGACGAGAAGCAGTGCAGCTGCGGGTAGGTACACCTACTAGAAGAGGTGCAGGAGAATACTAGACCGTGTGACGAGAAGCAGTGCAGCTGCGGGTAGGTACACCTACTAGAAGAGGTGCAGGAGGATACTAGACCATGTAACGGGAAGCAGTGCAACTGCAGGTAGGTACACCTACTAGAAGAGGTGCAGGAGGATACTAGACCATGTAACGAGAAGCAGTGCAACTGCAGGTAGGTACACCTACTAGAAGAGGTGCAGGAGGATACTAGACCATGTGATGAGAAGCAGTGCAGCTGCGGGTAGGTACACCTACTAGAAGAGGTGCAGGAGAATACTAGACCATGTGATGAGAAGCAGTGCAGCTGCGGGTAGGTACACCTACTAGAAGAGGTGCAGGAGGATACTAGACCATGTAACGAGAAGCAGTGCAACTGCGGGTAGGTACACCTACTAGAAGAGGTGCAGGAGAATACTAGACCATGTGACGAGAAGCAGTGCAGCTGCGGGTAGGTACACCTACTAGAAGAGGTGCAGGCAGATACTAGACCATGTGACGAGAAGCAGTGCAGCTGCGGGTAGGTACACCTACTAGAAGAGGTGCAGGAGGATACTAGACCATGTGATGAGAAGCAGTGCAGCTGCGGGTAGGTACACCTACTAGAAGAGGTGCAGGAGAATACTAGACCATGTGATGAGAAGCAGTGCAGCTGCGGGTAGGTACACCTACTAGAAGAGATGCATGCAGTGTGATCCCTGTAGTGCAGGAGGATACTAGACCGTGTGATGAGAAGCAGTGCAACTGCAGGTAGGTACACCTACTAGAAGAGGTGCAGGAGGATACTAGACCATGTAACGAGAAGCAGTGCAACTGCGGGTAGGTACACCTACTAGAAGAGGTGCAGGCAGATACTAGACCATGTGACAAGAAGCAGTGCAGCTGCGGGTAGGTACACCTACTAGAAGAGGTGCAGGAGGATACTAGACCCAGTGACGATACGCAGTGCAGCTGCGGGTAGGTACACCTACTAGAAGAGGTGCAGGAAGATACTAGACCATGTGACGAGAAGCAGTGCAGCTGCGGGTAGGTACACCTACTAGAAGAGGTGCAGGAGGATACTAGACCATGTAACGAGAAGCCGTGCAACTGCGGGTAGGTACACCTACTAGAAGAGGTGCAGGAGGATACTAGACCATGTGACGATACGCAGTGCAGCTGCAGGTAGGTACACCTACTAGAAGAGGTGCAGGAGGATACTAGACCATGTGACGAGAAGCAGTGCAGCTGCGGGTAGGTACACCTACTAGAAGAGGTGCAGGAGGATACTAGACCATGTGACGAGAAGCAGTGCAGCTGCAGATAGGTACACCTACTAGAAGAGGTGCAGGCAGATACTAGACCATGTAACGAGAAGCAGTGCAACTGCGGGTAGGTACACCTACTAGAAGAGGTGCAGGAGGATACTAGACCATGTGACGATACGCAGTGCAGCTGCGGGTAGGTACACCTACTAGAAGAGGTGCAGGAGGATACTAGACCATGTAACGAGAAGCAGTGCAACTGCGGGTAGGTACACCTACTAGAAGAGGTGCAGGAGGATACTAGACCATGTGACGAGAAGCAGTGCAGCTTCGGGTAGGTACACCTACTAGAAGAGGTGCAGGCAGATACTAGACCATGTGACGAGAAGCAGTGCAGCTGCGGGTAGGTACACCTACTAGAAGAGATGCAGGAGAATACTAGACCATGTAACGAGAAGCAGTGCAGCTGTGGGTAGGTACACCTACTAGAAGAGGTGCAGGACGATACTAGACCATGTGACGAGAAGCAGTGCAGCTGTGGGTAGGTACACCTACTAGAAGAGGTGCATGCAGTGTGATCCCTGTAGTGCAGGAGGATACTAGACCATGTGACGAGAAGCAGTGCAGCTGCGGGTAGGTACACCTACTAGAAGAGGTGCAGGCAGATACTAGACCATGTGACGAGAAGCAGTGCAGCTGCGGGTAGGTACACCTACTAGAAGAGGTGCAGGAGAATACTAGACCATGTGATGAGAAGCAGTGCAGCTGCGGGTAGGTACACCTACTAGAAGAGGTGCATGCAGTGTGATCCCTGTAGTGCAGGAGGATACTAGACCATGTGACGAGAAGCAGTGCAGCTGCGGGTAGGTACACCTACTAGAAGAGGTGCAGGAGAATACTAGACCATGTGACGAGAAGCAGTGCAGCTGCGGGTAGGTACACCTACTAGAAGAGCTGCAGGAGGATACTAGACCATGTAACGGGAAGCAGTGCAACTGCAGGTAGGTACACCTACTAGAAGAGGTGCAGGAGGATACTAGACCATGTAACGAGAAGCAGTGCAACTGCAGGTAGGTACACCTACTAGAAGAGGTGCAGGAGGATACTAGACCATGTAACGGGAAGCAGTGCAACTGCGGGTAGGTACACCTACTAGAAGAGGTGCAGGAGAATACTAGACCATGTGACGAGAAGCAGTGCAGCTGCGGGTAGGTACACCTACTAGAAGAGGTGCAGGCAGATACTAGACCATGTGACGAGAAGCAGTGCAGCTGCGGGTAGGTACACCTACTAGAAGAGGTGCAGGAGGATACTAGACCATGTGATGAGAAGCAGTGCAGCTGCGGGTAGGTACACCTACTAGAAGAGGTGCAGGAGAATACTAGACCATGTGATGAGAAGCAGTGCAGCTGCGGGTAGGTACACCTACTAGAAGAGATGCATGCAGTGTGATCCCTGTAGTGCAGGAGGATACTAGACCGTGTGATGAGAAGCAGTGCAACTGCAGGTAGGTACACCTACTAGAAGAGGTGCAGGAGGATACTAGACCATGTAACGAGAAGCAGTGCAACTGCGGGTAGGTACACCTACTAGAAGAGGTGCAGGAGAATACTAGACCATGTGACGAGAAGCAGTGCAGCTGCGGGTAGGTACACCTACTAGAAGAGGTGCAGGCAGATACTAGACCATGTGACGAGAAGCAGTGCAGCTGCGGGTAGGTACACCTACTAGAAGAGGTGCAGAAGGATACTAGACCATGTGATGAGAAGCAGTGCAGGTGCGGGTAGGTACACCTACTAGAAGAGGTGCAGGCAGATACTAGACCATGTGACAAGAAGCAGTGCAGCTGCGGGTAGGTACACCTACTAGAAGAGGTGCAGGAGGATACTAGACCCAGTGACGATACGCAGTGCAGCTGCGGGTAGGTACACCTACTAGAAGAGGTGCAGGAAGATACTAGACCATGTGACGAGAAGCAGTGCAGCTGCGGGTAGGTACACCTACTAGAAGAGGTGCAGGAGGATACTAGACCATGTAACGAGAAGCAGTGCAACTGCGGGTAGGTACACCTACTAGAAGAGGTGCAGGAGGATACTAGACCATGTGACGATACGCAGTGCAGCTGCAGGTAGGTACACCTACTAGAAGAGGTGCAGGAGGATACTAGACCATGTGACGAGAAGCAGTGCAGCTGCGGGTAGGTACACCTACTAGAAGTGGTGCAGGAGGATACTAGACCATGTAACGAAAAGCAGTGCAACTGTGGGTAGGTACACCTACTAGAAGAGGTGCAGGAGAATACTAGACCATGTGACGAGAAGCAGTGCAGCTGCAGATAGGTACACCTACTAGAAGAGGTGCAGGAGGATACTAGACCATGTAACGAGAAGCAGTGCAACTGCGGGTAGGTACACCTACTAGAAGAGGTGCAGGAGGATACTAGACCATGTGACGAGAAGCAGTGCAGCTTCGGGTAGGTACACCTACTAGAAGAGGTGCAGGCAGATACTAGACCATGTGACGAGAAGCAGTGCAGCTGCGGGTAGGTACACCTACTAGAAGAGATGCAGGAGGATACTAGACCATGTAACGAGAAGCAGTGCAGCTGCGGGTAGGTACACCTAATAGAAGAGGTGCAGGAGAATACTAGACCATGTGACGAGAAGCAGTGCAGCTGCGGGTAGGTACACCTACTAGAAGAGGTGCATGCAGTGTGATCCCTGTAGTGCAGGAGGATACTAGACCATGTGACGAGAAGCAGTGCAGCTGCGGGTAGGTACACCTACTAGAAGAGGTGCAGGAGAATACTAGACCATGTAACGAGAAGCAGTGCAGCTGCGGGTAGGTACACCTACTAGAAGAGATGCAGGAGGATACTAGACCATGTAACGAGAAGCAGTGCAGCTGCGGGTAGGTACACCTACTAGAAGAGGTGCAGGAGAATACTAGACCATGTAACGAGAAGCAGTGCAGCTGCGGGTAGGTACACCTACTAGAAGAGGTGCAGGAGGATACTAGACCATGTGACGAGAAGCAGTGCAGCTTCGGGTAGGTACACCTACTAGAAGAGGTGCAGGCAGATACTAGACCATGTGACGAGAAGCAGTGCAACTGCAGGTAGGTACACCTACTAGAAGAGGTGCAGGAGGATACTAGACCATGTGACGAGAAGCAGTGCATCTGCGGGTAGGTACACCTACTAGAAGAGGTGCAGGCAGTGTAATCCCTGTAATGCAGGAGGATACTAGACTGTGTGACGAGAAGCAGTGCAACTGCAGGTAGGTACACCTACTAGAAGAGGTGCATGCAGTGTGATCCCTGTAGTGCAGGAGGATACTAGACCATGTGACGAGAAGCAGTGCAGCTGCGGGTAGGTACACCTACTAGAAGAGGTGCAGGAGAATACTAGACCATGTGATGAGAAGCAGTGCAGCTGCAGGTAGGTACACCTACTAGAAGAGGTGCATGCAGTGTGATCCCTGTAGTGCAGGATACTAGACCATGTGACGAGAAGCAGTGCAGCTGCAGGTAGGTACACCTACTACAAGAGGTGCATGCAGTGTGATCCCTGTAGTGCAGGAGGATACTAGACCATGTGACGAGAAGCAGTGCAGCTGCGGGTAGGTACACCTACTAGAAGAGGTGCAGGAGAATACTAGACCATGTGATGAGAAGCAGTGCAGCTGCAGGTAGGTACACCTACTAGAAGAGGTGCATGCAGTGTGATCCCTGTAGTGCAGGATACTAGACCATGTGACGAGAAACTGTGCAGCTGCAGGTAGGTACACCTACTAGAAGAGGTGCAGGCAGATACTAGACCCTGTGACGAGAAGCAGTGCAGCTGCGGGTAGGTACACCTACTAGAAGAGGTGCAGGAGGATACTAGACCGTGTGACGAGAAGCAGTGCAGCTGCGGGTAGGTACACCTAATAGAAGAGGTGCAGGAGAATACTAGACCATGTGACGAGAAGCAGTGCAGCTGCGGGTAGGTACACCTACTAGAAGAGGTGCAGAAGGATACTAGACCATGTGATGAGAAGCAGTGCAGCTGCGGGTAGGTACACCTACTAGAAGAGGTGCAGGAGGATACTAGACCATGTGACGAGAAGCAGTGCAGCTGCAGGTAGGTACACCTACTAGAAGAGGTGCAGGCAGATACTAGACCATGTGACGAGAAGCAGTGCAGCTGCAGGTAGGTACACCTACTACAAGAGGTGCATGCAGTGTGATCCCTGTAGTGCAGGAGGATACTAGACCATGTGACGAGAAGCAGTGCAGCTGCGGGTAGGTACACCTACTAGAAGAGGTGCAGGAGAATACTAGACCATGTGATGAGAAGCAGTGCAGCTGCAGGTAGGTACACCTACTAGAAGAGGTACATGCAGTGTGATCCCTGTAGTGCAGGCAGATACTAGACCATGTGACGAGAAGCAGTGCCAGCTGCGGGTAGGTACACCTACTAGAAGAGGTGCAGGCAGATACTAGACCCTGTGACGAGAAGCAGTGCAGCTGCGGGTAGGTACACCTACTAGAAGAGGTGCAGGAGGATACTAGACCGTGTGACGAGAAGCAGTGCAGCTGCGGGTAGGTACACCTAATAGAAGAGGTGCAGGAGAATACTAGACCATGTGACGAGAAGCAGTGCAGCTGCGGGTAGGTACACCTACTAGAAGAGGTGCAGAAGGATACTAGACCATGTGATGAGAAGCAGTGCAGCTGCGGGTAGGTACACCTACTAGAAGAGGTGCAGGAGGATACTAGACCATGTGACGAGAAGCAGTGCAGCTGCAGGTAGGTACACCTACTAGAAGAGGTGCAGGCAGATACTAGACCATGTGACAAGAAGCAGTGCAGCTGCGGGTAGGTACACCTACTAGAAGAGGTGCAGGAGGATACTAGACCCAGTGACGATACGCAGTGCAGCTGCAGGTAGGTACACCTACTAGAAGAGGTGCAGGAGGATACTAGACCATGTAACGAGAAGCAGTGCAGCTGCGGGTAGGTACACCTACTAGAAGAGGTGCAGGAGGATACTAGACCATGTAACGAGAAGCAGTGCAACTGTGGGTAGGTACACCTACTAGAAGAGGTGCAGGAGAATACTAGACCATGTGACGAGAAGCAGTGCAGCTGCAGGTAGGTACACCTACTAGAAGAGGTGCAGGAGGATACTAGACCATGTAACGAGAAGCAGTGCAACTGCGGGTAGGTACACCTACTAGAAGAGGTGCAGGAGGATACTAGACCATGTGACGAGAAGCAGTGCAGCTTCGGGTAGGTACACCTACTAGAAGAGGTGCAGGCAGATACTAGACCATGTGACGAGAAGCAGTGCAGCTGCGGGTAGGTACACCTACTAGAAGAGGTGCAGGAGGATACTAGACCATGTAACGAGAAGCAGTGCAGCTGCGGGTAGGTACACCTACTAGAAGAGGTGCAGGAGAATACTAGACCATGTGACGAGAAGCAGTGCAGCTGCGGGTAGGTACACCTACTAGAAGAGGTGCATGCAGTGTGATCCCTGTAGTGCAGGAGGATACTAGACCATGTGACGAGAAGCAGTGCAGCTGCGGGTAGGTACACCTACTAGAAGAGGTGCAGGAGAATACTAGACCATGTAACGAGAAGCAGTGCAGCTGCGGGTAGGTACACCTACTAGAAGAGGTGCAGGCAGATACTAGACCATGTGACGAGAAGCAGTGCAACTGCAGGTAGGTACACCTACTAGAAGAGGTGCAGGAGGATACTAGACCATGTGACGAGAAGCAGTGCATCTGCAGGTAGGTACACCTACTAGAAGAGGTGCAGGCAGTGTAATCCCTGTAATGCAGGAGGATACTAGACTGTGTGACGAGAAGCAGTGCAACTGCAGGTAGGTACACCTACTAGAAGAGGTGCATGCAGTGTGATCCCTGTAGTGCAGGCAGATACTAGACCATGTGACGAGAAGCAGTGCAGCTGCAGGTAGGTACACCTACTACAAGAGGTGCATGCAGTGTGATCCCTGTAGTGCAGGAGGATACTAGACCATGTGACGAGAAGCAGTGCAGCTGCAGGTAGGTACACCTACTAGAAGAGGTGCAGGAGAATACTAGACCATGTGATGAGAAGCAGTGCAGCTGCAGGTAGGTACACCTACTAGAAGAGGTGCATGCAGTGTGATCCCTGTAGTGCAGGATACTAGACCATGTGACGAGAAACTGTGCAGCTGCAGGTAGGTACACCTACTAGAAGAGGTGCAGGCAGATACTAGACTGTGTGACGAGAAGCATTGCAGCTGCAGGTAGGTACACCTACTAGAAGAGGTACATGCAGTGTGATCCCTGTAGTGCAGGCAGATACTAGACCATGTGACGAGAAGCAGTGCCAGCTGCGGGTAGGTACACCTACTAGAAGAGGTGCAGGCAGATACTAGACCGTGTGACGAGAAGCAGTGCAGCTGCGGGTAGGTACACCTAATAGGAGAGGTGCAGGAGAATACTAGACCATGTGACGAGAAGCAGTGCAGCTGCGGGTAGGTACACCTACTAGAAGAGGTGCATGCAGTGTGATCCCTGTAGTGCAGGAGGATACTAGACCATGTGACGAGAAGCAGTGCAGCTGCGGGTAGGTACACCTACTAGAAGAGGTGCAGGAGAATACTAGACCATGTAACGAGAAGCAGTGCCAGCTGCGGGTAGGTACACCTACTAGAAGAGGTGCAGGAAGATACTAGACCGTGTGACGAGAAGCAGTGCAACTGCAGGTAGGTACACCTACTAGAAGAGGGGCAGGCAGATACTAGACCGTGTGACGAGAAGCAGTGCAGCTGCAGGTAGGTACACCTACTACAAGAGGTGCATGCAGTGTGATCCCTTTAGCACAGTGTGATGTCAGCAGGCTATATAACTGCAGGGGTATACACTAATCACAGGGCATGGAAGTACCAAAAATAATGATATTGAAAGTGTCATATGTGGCATTGTATAATTGGCAATTTCCAACATACCATGGCAGCCAGAGGAGCCGAGCCGACTTGTAGTTTATTCATTTAAATCTCTACTGATCCTGAGCTGAACAGTCCAGTGGGCGGAGCTACCAGTGATTAACAGCTGCTCCTGTATGTACAGTCTGGTGGGTGGCGCTACCAGTGATTGACAGCTGCTCCTGTATGTATAGGCCAGTGGGCGGCGCTACCAGTGATTGACAGCTACTCCTGTATGTACAGGCCAGTGATTGACAGCTGCTCTTGTATGTATAGGCCAGTGGGCGGAGCTACCAGTGTATGACAGCTGCTCCTGTATGAACAGTCCAGTGGGCGGCGCTATCAGTGATTGACAGCTGCTCCTGTATGTATAGGCCAGTGGGCGGCGCTACCAGTGATTGACAGCTGCTCCTGTATGTATAGGCCAGTGGGCGGAGCTACCAGTGATTGACAGCTGCTCCTGTATGTATAGGCTAGTGGGCGGCGCTACCAGTGATTGACAGCTGCTCCTGTTTGTATAGGCCAGTGGGCGGAGCTACCAGTGGTTGACAGCTGCTCCTGTATGTACAGTCCAGTGGGCGGAGCTACCAGTGATTGACAGCTGCTTCTGTTTGTACAGTCCAGTGGGCAGAGCTACCAGCGATTGACAGCTGCTCCTGTATATAGTCTGGTGGGCGGAGCTACCAGTGATTGACAGCTGTTCCTGTATGTACAGTCCAGTGGGCTGAGCTACCAGTGATTGACAGCTGCTCTTGTATGTATAGGCCAGTGGGCGGAGCTACCAGCGATTGACAGCTGCTCCTGTATGTATAGGCCAGTGGGTGGCCCTACCAGTGATTGACAGCTGCTTCTGTATGTATAGGCCAGTGGGCGGCGCTACCAGTGATTGCCAGCTGCTCCTGTATGTATAGGCCAGTGGCCGGAGCTACCAGTGATTGACAACTACTCCTGTATGTACAGGCCAGTGGGCAGAGCTACCAGTGATTGACAGCTGCTCCTGTATGTACAGTCCAGTGGGCGGAGCTACCAGTGGTTGACAGCTGCTCCTGTATGTACAGTCCAGTGGGCGGAACTACCAGTGTATGACAGCTGCTCCTGTATGAACAGTCCAGTGGGCGGCGCTACCAGTGATTGACAGCTGCTCCTGTATGTATAGGCCAGTGGGCGGTGCTACCAGTGTTTGACAGCTGCTCCTGTATGTATAGGCCAGTGGGTGGCGCTACCAGTGATTGACAGCTGCTCCTGTATATACAGTCCAGTGGTCGGAGCCACCAGTGATTGACAGCTGCTCCTGTATGTAGTCCAGTGGGCGGAGCTACCAGTGATTGACAGCTGCTCCTGTATGAACAGTCCAGTGGGCTGAGCTACCAGTGATTGACAGCTGCTCCTATATGTATAGGCCAGTGGGCGGAGCTACCAGTGATTGACAGCTGCTCCTGTATGTATAGGCCAGTGGGCGGCGCTACCAGTGATTGACAGCTTCTCCTGTATGTATAGGCCAGTGGGAGGCGCTACCAGTGATTGACAGCTGCTCCTGTATGTACAGTCCAGTGAGCAGAGCTACCAGTGATTGACAGCTGCTCCTGTATGTACAGTCCAGTGGGCGGAGCTACCAGTGATTGACAGCTGCTCCTGTAAGTACAGTCATTCACAGACATACAGGAGCAGCTTCCCCAGAACACTATATAATCTGTGCGCTTGGCTCCTCCGGCTCTATAACATGTTTGTAGTATGGACAGCGTGATCAAGCTGACAGACTCCCTTTAAGGGCATGCTGTGAGTTGTAGTTTTCCCACATCTTGTAAACCTTTATATAGAGGAATGGCTTAACAGGAAGATACTCGCATAATTTGTGCCTTTTTACATACTTGAAAAGTTTGAATGTAGAAACATGGTCGAGCGATCAGGATAGTCAGTGCTAACTCATCGGACATTACTGGATTTACACTCAGAAACAGCCGTTCTCCTCGTTAGTGTCCGTTATCATCTGACAGGGACTCGGCTACAGCAAGCCTTCTTCCTGGTGATCCGAGGCCACTAGAAATGAAGGGATCAGTGGCGGCGGGCATTGATGTGGCATGGGCCCGGGCTGACTGGTCTGCGAGGGCGTGGATGAGGTCTACTGCCTTTCATCTCCTAGCATGGGAAGGAAGGGCAGCCTCCCGGGAGGAAAGAGATAAGTTCTAGTGAAAATGTCCTGCTCTCCAGAGCTATTATCCAGGCCATAATTACCGAGAGCGGAGTGATTAGTCAGTTATGCTCTTTCCTGTAATTGATTGATACAGACAAAGGACCCGCTATCCAAACACCTGTCACATGCTCCGCGCCGTACCTCTCCTTACAATAACAGATACTGTATCAGCTGGGGTGTAACATATCTACCTCATCACTCACTGTGGCATTATGTGTACCACTAACTTTACTAAAAGTACCAGTGACTATCGCTGCTCGCTTGGGGGCGCCGCAGATCTCTTCTGGAGAGACAGGTAGTGAGCCGAAATAAAACCACTACTGACCCGCCAGTCGCTCATCATCTCTCATCCGAGCAATTACTTGGGTGACTATCGGCCAGTAGAACAGAACCTCTTCACACGGGCGATAACATCACGCAGGAGTTAGCTGCATGAAAAAAATCGCAGCTGCGCAGCAGAAAATCGTGTGGCCGGACGGCTTCCTGCTATCAAGGGTAATTAGCGGTAAAATTGCCCATTCACACGATTGGGAGCTGCGTGTTACAGCTCTGGGAGGAGAGATGAAAGAAAGCCCCAGGGAACCCCTTCTTTGCGAGGCTTCCCTTCATCTTAACGTGGCTGGAGGAATCCCCCACCAGCGGCGAGACTGGGGTTCCCATGCTGGAGAACCCCCCTCTCGCCGCTGCTGGGGAATTAATCCCCCTTTGGCCGCCCCACATTCACAGTCGCTGGATTCTGCCGCTGATTTCCTATCTTTTTTAGTGCAATTTTTTTGATGCGGCTGAAAATCGTTCATCTGAAGGTTTCCATAGTAACCATCGGTTCTATTAGACGCAATTGTTTGACGCATGTGAAGGAGGCCTAACCCCGATCTAGCCTTTCTATAGTGTGTGTGTATATATATATATGATATCACAGCAGTCTCGGGGTTGATAGGGCTGATCCATAATAGGGAAGCCCTTCCAAGCTTTCCGTGGCCTGTGCTACAGAACACTGAGGTCGTGGCTTTCTTTCCTTCCCTGAATAACAACTAGTGTCTATGGAGGCCTAATGACAAGAGTAGCTAAACATTTATGCAGGTTTAACTAACTTGTACCCAAAATCTACGGTTATCCCTGTCCACAAGGGGAATAACTATATGGTCAGTGGGGGTCCGACTGTTGGGATGCCCACTGATCCTGAGAACAGAGATCCCAATGCCATCATGCCACCACTTCGACGGCGATTGTGCTGTTACTCGCAATTTCCAGGACGGTCCTTGAAATGAATGGAGTGGCGGCGTGTGTGCATATCCTCTACTCCATTTATGTGGGGACCGTCGGGACAGGGAAGAACTTTAGATTTTGGTACAGCCCCTTTGAGATTGAGTACTTTTCAGGCAACTCCAATTCAAATCCCTTTAGGCACCTTTCACTGAAGACTTGTTGGGTTTGTGGGAAAAAGGAGGCGTGGCTAAAATGCACTTTTTACACCAAAGTTTTGGTGCAAAATCTGTCAAAAAACTAATCCAACTAATAGTGGGTATAAAGTTACACTGGACAATCTAAAGATGTGCCAAATCTATCATCCAGCTGAGTCACTGTAACAAATCTAGTATAGGTTTATGCTATTAGACAGTACATCAGTAATGCTGCCCCATAGAGTTGTCAGAGTGCTGGTCATGTAACCCGGAGGCGGGTAGAAATAGTAAAATAGGACAAGCTACAGAACCGGATTCTTCACAGCAGACGTCTCTGATATAGTGATGGATTTCTTAAAGCAAAGACCCAGGAGTGCTTCTTTAAAGGTCACTCTGGCGAACGCACATTTTGCAACTCTGAACTCTTCACCTGATTGCCTGCCACTCTGGTTGTCTCCTATGTTTATTTCAGTCATGTCTGTGCAGTGCAGCCTCCTGTCTGATGCTTATCAGGCACCATATGATGATGAGATTTCAGCTTTCATTTTCACGATTCTGTGCTATCAATCATATGATACGTCAGCACAGAATTACATGAGCAGCTAGAGTCTGTACCATTTCTGCTGCAGGGAAAACACTGCCACTACATTCTATATTCACCTAAACAAGCTACAGACCATAAATGTACAATTATGTGTCACAGCACATAAACTGTTAAGCTTCAGAATGCAATAAGTGTATGTATTTCTTATCTGATTGGACTATTGGCCCTTATATAGAAGATTAAACCTATGTTTTGTAGTGCCAGAATCAAGGATTATAACATATGAGAAATCAACAAAAAAATTAGCAATACTAAACTATGATGAGATAAAGACATAGTTAGTCAACAGAAATAAGACAATGATGAAATAATACCCTGATTGCAGCTAGTTCCTTGTCTAGACAAACATTAAGAGCTTTGAGACTGTTTGTAGACATCAATAAGCCTTATGATCAATAATCTTTGTAACCTTTGTAATAGTAACCTTTGCATGATGACTCCCTCTATTTCTGTATAAGAAAGTGTAATGTCTTTAATTAAACAGAATTCTTGTGAGTTCTCACTTTCATGAGAAAGTGCTTCACGTTATTCATAGCTACCGCTAGCAATCTTCTCATCACGGGCTTCCATATCTACCAATTTGGTACCTGGCAACGAGGCCATCAGATCGGTACCGGTGTGGTCCGATAACAGCTGTGATCCCCTTAGTTATAACTGCGTGACAGAAGCTATGTGATCATCATCAGTAGCTGTGATAGGAATGTCTGCGTCCCCCTCTGAAGAGCATGTGTGGCAGGATCCATGTAATATTATCACCCAGGGATTATGCTGAGAAACTGACTGGTTTGAGAGCACATAAACCCAAGTAGAAAGAGGCCAGGAGTGTCAGATCGCAAGGAATCATTAACCAAGGTAACACTCGCTGAGTTACATATATGGAGATGCTAGTTACACGAGGAATAAAAAAAATCCTTATCAAAGGGTCCAGTGACCCCTAAAAATGATTCCAATAATATCCTTTTAGTCTGACCAATCTATTTGTATTGTTGTGGCTGTGGGCGACATATCAGCGACTGCTCCAACGATGGGCGGTGTATACAGCACAGATGCTACAATGTACACTACAGCTTTTGTGTTAATTTTCCATGAAATGCTAACTGCGCCTGGGACTGCTCTGTGAATGAAGTCGTCTCCTTTTTTTAGCTCGCGCTTGGTCTGCTGCCATTTGGTTGTTGATAATATGTCATGTTACTTAGCAATTAATTGAATGTTACAGTAAGCAAAGGGAGCAAACGTCATCCCTCAAAGCAAGTGCTGGAAGCTCAGCTTGTAGCTTCTTCCATGTCCATAAAGCGCTTATCCTGTAGTCACATTGTGTAAGAGAGCAAACGTCCTGGCCCATCCTACAGAAGGGGGTGTGATCTGGATGCTCGCTAGTTATACCTACCTGTGGCCACTAGGTTTACAAATAACACACGCTGTCACACACACACTGCTGAAATGCAGCCGATTTTCTACTGTTAGGCCTCATGTCCACGGCTAAAATGTAATTTAAAATCCGCAACGTGATCCGCGCCCCATAGGGATGCATTGGACACCCACAGGTAATTAAATACCTGCAGATGTCATTTTCCCCTGAGGGGTGGATTGCCTGTGCGGAAAGCCTATGGAAGCCGTCTGGATCCACGGCACACCCGCACCTGAATATCTGCTCTCCGGCGCGGGAGAGCAGGAGTTTAAAAAAAATGGAGTGTCCGGCGCATGCGCGTGGCACGCTGCCGGCGTGTAGAGTACATCCGCCGGGCCGAAGAGAGAAGATCCGGCCTCAACGGAGGGAAGACCCACAGTGTCCGGACAGGTAAGTAAATCTTCTTTTTAGGCCTCATGTCCACGGGAAAGGAGGGACCCGCTGTGGGATTCTGCATGAAGAATCAGCGGCGGGCCTGATTTTCCCCGTGGATATGAGGCCTTAGGGCTACTTCCCACGGACAGACTTGTGCTGCGTTTCACGCAGCGTTATCCCGCAGCTACTAGGTTCTAGAGCTTCCTGCCTTTCAATGTTCACGCTGTGGAATTCTGCAGCGTGAAAGAAACCGCGGCATATTCTAATTGCTGTGGAAAAACGCGCGTCCGGCCTCGATTATAGTCAATGGAAGCCATCCGTCACACGATACTTCCGCTGTGAGTACAATGGAAGTATCGCATTATTACGCGTCACTGCCCACCGCGTAATTGTCCACCACCGGCACGTCATGCACTGCGCGCCGGCTTGCCCGACGGTACTCATGCAGTGGATCTGGAAAGGTGAGTATAGGGTCTTTGGGGATGGCACGGCGGACTCCGCTGCGATTTTCCGCTGGCTAGTCTGCCACGGCTGTGGGCATGAGGCCTTACTGTATGTAACTAATCAGCGGATTTGCTGCAGAAATTCGCCACGAAATGGCAACATTTCCACAACATGTGAGCGCACCCTCAGGTGGGAAACGCCGGAAATCGGATAAGTGACACAAGGTAAACGTTTACATTTTGTGTCCCCTTATTGCATACATTAAAGACGCCGATTATTGTAATCCTAGACACACACAAATGTGGTCTGCGCTCTCCTGAGAAATCACTAACTAGGGCTGAGTTTTGCCTCAGCAGTGTTCACAGTTATAAAACAGATTGTGCAGAATGTCCTAAAAATGAAGCTGGTGAAGTGATAGTAGACTGGAACTGGTTTAAGGACCTGTTGGCATCCATGGGTTAGTCTGTTTAGTGTGACGCTCGGACAAGTGTCAACGTGACTCCATATAAACACAGACAAAAAATGGGGTTGAACTCTAAAGTTTTAACACGTTGGTGGTCCCAGCGATGCTGAACTCATTATACCCCCCAGATGGATGCTGGCGTGGTGGGCAGGCTCGATCTGGTGGGAATGTCCTATTGCACCGGCCTTCTGGGTAAAACGCGTAGATATAATTCATAAGATAATGGGAATACTTGTCCCCGATAACTCTGCCCCACTCCTTCCTTCCAGGATCCCAGGCACATTGAAGAAACTCTCAAGAACTTAGCTCCTTCCTTATAGCAGCTAGAACAGCGCCTCCGCGCCTCTGGAGGAACGCTGTCAGGAAATACTTTGTCTCCCAAAGATGGAGGAACTTCTTGCAGACTCCTTGGGATCCAGCGATGCTATTTGGAGGCGATAGATGTACTGAATATACAGCATATCATTAGGAATATCTGCAGCGGTGCTTATAGGATAGGGTACTTGTCTCCTCTGCGGCCGATTCATAGATAGGCCTGGATGGGCGGAATGTCCAACACAACTGTTTTTGTCTCTGATGATTTGTTTTTTTAGTACTTTTCGACAGATCTGTGTACTTTAAGTGGTTAAACGCATTAATTCTGATTTGAGGCTCAGGTCTACACCTCATTCCTCTTCCTTGGGGAGGGGAAAGTCAAGCTGAAGTTTCCACAGAGCTTACTTCATTGTCGCATATTCCAACTCCTAGAATGTAGGACTGATCTTTGTTAGCGCCAGTAGACTGTTTTACAGAGGGTATGTATGAAGCCTCACGTGATCTATGGTTCCATACGGCAGCATATGTTTTCTTCTCTGCCCCCTCTCTACCATTCTTTGGTTTCTGTATCCTTCTTAAACCTTCTATTAAAATGTTAATAAAAAGTGATTAAAAGAATGGATCTGGGTGAGGCCAAGAGAGGTGAAAGTCCATGGCGGGTGGCTGGAGGTCAAAATACAGCGTCCAACAGCATCCAGAATGGATGACTATGGTTGTCTCTTACTGTCCCTCTTGAAGTAGGAGGTTGAGCTGTGAAGTACAAACTTCTGCTCCGGCAACTAGAATATGCAATGTAGAAAAGGAATAATCCTAAACGCATAGAAAGGTTCTAACTTGGGAGGATGTTGGATGTTGGATTTACTGTTGCCAGTACGGCATCATACGTTCTTCATCGGGCACAGTGGGCACCTCTGGCATCAGCATTGTAGGGGATTTACTTTTTATTCGTTAGTGCCACTAACAAGGAAATTAATTCAGAGTGTATTTTATCAACGGAGAGGATTTTTTTGTTAGTAAAGTTTTGGCTACCTGGAAGGGCATTAGTGGACAGATGTGATGATATGATGTGCCCCATCTGTACTAAAGGTGGCCGTACACATTATACACAAGTAGGTTCATGGCTGAACAACCATTGAATGAACGATTATCTGGAAATCAATAGTGTGTTAGCAAGGGAATTATTTCTCATATATCTGAATTTAACCCTTTGCAATCCTGTCTTGGATTCAGGGTTTTCCTAGGTGGTTTTCTCTTTCTGCCATTATACAATGGCGCCATCTACTGGTTAGAAACAGTACTGCCATATGGGACATGCTGGAGAGGCCCCCGACAACAGAGTGGCCAGTAATACACAGTAAGAATACCCTGTCGGACGTCTTCCAACATCGGAAGCTGTATAGCCTTCAATCAGAATGTCTTTAGATGTCAGGCAGTGGATTAGAAAGGGTTAATTCAGCCATGACTAAAAGCAGTAACGTTCGAAACGCATAAATGCTGTTGTGTGCAGTCACTACCGTTGTCATATGGGTTAACAACAAAGTTGAACTTAAGGAAGTGCTGGGATTTTTATCTTATTTTGTGGATCGCTATTTTTTCACATGAATTAGCCTTAACGCTTACCTTTAAAATCCCAAATGGAGTATGATTTGTGCAGTGTACCGATCAGTGAGTTCGGCTACTGTAACGGTGCCGGCTGCAGAGCGAGGATCAGGTCTGGGTGACGTCATGCCGTCAGACCCAACCCACATCATCCTCACACCGGCACATGCTTACTGTCATTTTAACGCTGGGTGAGGACAGTGAAACATCTGTTTATAGGTGGATTTGTTGGCCGAGAGGTGGGACTGCCTAGTCATCCAATTAGCAATTGTCTGTGTATATTTATTCTGTCCGCTCGTCTTAGAGGGTGCTGCTTATACTCCTGCCTCATTTGGCCTGCTCGGACTTCCTGTCTAATATCTCTCTTGAAAGCCTGTCTGACTCCAAGTCCTGTCTGACACCAGGCTGACTCCAGACTGAAAACTTTCTGCTGAATTTTTGCCACATTCCCTGTTACCATCTAGGGAAAGCCAGGGTCACCCTAAGTTCTGGACTGGAGCTGCCCTTATCAGGGCAATCATCTTGCGTACAAGCAGAGCTCTCTTTCATCAGTAGATTAGGGTAAGATTTCCCTTTTCCCCACTTTTGGTTTCTTTATATATATTCAGTTCTGTCCGTGTTAGTATAGTGTGTGTATGTCCATCCAGTTCGGGCATTAGATTTATGTCCATGTAGGCCACGTAGGATAAGTTCTGCATGTACATAACAGCTATCTTTTCCATCATAAATAGCTGAGCAATAATACTATGAATACACACATCTCTAGCTTCCTTTACAGGTTGTAGTAACTTGCTGTGGAGAAAGCATTTTTGACTATGGGGATAGTAGGGTTGAGCTTATACAGGATATCCATTGCCTCATGCTCAATATACCTACCATACAACCAACAGCTGTGTTATACCATGGGAATAGTATGGTTGTAATTGAGTCAGGGTGTAGTCAATCTGTCGAGAGGAAGTAAGAAGGGATGCATTATATCAAGAGCAGAGTCAGCCTGGAATTAACTTGTGCATGATGTAGTAGAAGTAATTGCTGCAGAATTGGGGGAGAAACGAGGCGACTTTTTGAGCAGGATTAGAATTTCTTTTCCTCGTTGTGTGATGCTCTTAGATAAACTTGTCCCTTTCATGTTGATGAATATGTGAGATGCCTGATCCACAAATAGCTGAGTTATGGTTCTAGTATGTGTGAAGATCTGTATTTTGAAAGTGTTTAGAAAGTATCCCAGCGTCTGGTGAAATCAGGGTGTGTCTCTAACGTTTCTAATGAGATCATGGAATATGACAGGAAAAGTCCGCCTCGAGCCAAAAGTAAAGTCATCTGGTTAATGTGCCTTCATCCAGCAGTGTAAGAGGTATTCTGATCAATGTCCTAGACGTTTTACATACTCAGATATACATATTTATGTAAGGGGTTGTCCAGTGTTAAACTATTTATTGTCTACCCTTAGGACATTCCATCAATAGTAGATCAGTGAAGGTCTGCAGCCCAGAACTCCCTTTGATCAGCCGTTTGCTGGGTCAGGGTGCTCACCCATTGAGCTGATTGCTGCAGGAAGCCAGATTTGGTATTACAAGCTACCCACTTCAATGGGAACTTTGCAACCGTGCCCTGGTAATCTACTATTGATGGCCTGTCCTGCAGATAAAGCATCAATAGTTTACAACTGGTCATCCCCTATTAGTGGCTATTCAGGCATAACCTAAGTAACATAGAAGGATGATGTGCACATGCTTCTGTACAAGCTCCAGAGGGCAGTGAATGTGTATGTGCGAGAGCTAATCTCTCATAGAAGAACTGCCCAGAACATACCCCAAGATGTTTTATGGACGCATTCCCCATCTCTTTATATGGGCCATGCCTTGGAAATGCCACCAGTGTAAAACTCTTAAATCATGACTAGAGAATATGACCAATTCATCAGCCCATCAGAGCCCAAAAAAGAAATCACTCAAGACTTCAGACCCCATAATTGAATTAGTGCTCCCAAAATCTGCCTTGCTGATAGTCTGGTGCGGGTTTTGGAGGATTTTCTCCATCTTCTGTCTCTGGTGGGAGTGGGATTAGGTGTGACATGCTTACTCTCACCTGTGGGTAATTGTCAGGGCTATTTAGCTTGGCCTGATGCTGAGCTGAATTGCTGTTGAATCTTCAGTCTCTCTCTGGGCTAGCAGTCAGAGCTTGGTCCTGGAATCTCAGTTACCTGTTGCATCTCAGAGCTAAGTACTGCGCTTGTTTGCATTTCTATTTGGTTTCCTGTGTTATATTCCTGGCCCACATAAGGTCAACTAGTGGTCGAGGTACATGGCCAGGTTCGTACTTGTCAGGATGGGGAATCTGCATTTTAGGTAGGTCCCTTACCTGTGTTAGTTAAATAGGGACAGTATTTCCAGTGTTTTGGTTATCTTTATTGTTTGGTACTCTTTGTGTGAGATGTGCAGGTGACGGATCCAGCACGTTCTGGCTGGACACGACAACTTCCTAGTACTGCAGGATGGCCATTCATGTGAATGGTCCTGTAATACTACCAATGTATCCAGCGTTGACATACGGATCCACACCCAGATGCTGTGTTCAGTCTCGCCATGGTGTATTACTTGTGACATAAAACGATCTTCCACAATCTCACCTTTGCAGCCGAATCTGTCTGTTCCTCACCCAGTTTTAAGCCTCCTACACAGCTGTTTGTTTTAATAATGACTGTTTTTTAACCTACATATGAAAATGATGGTCATTATCAGCTGTTTGATATAATTGGTTAATTATACACTTGACTAGAATCCTACAAAATCCCTGACTTTGCCTATGTAGAATTTATGCTGTTTTAAAGGCAATGGTGGACAAACCCAATACTGTCGTGATTTAGATTTCTTTTTTGCTCATTCCCTTTGCATTTTGTTAATTGATAAAATAAACTATTAATACTTCCATTTTTGAAAGCATTCTCACTTTGCGGTCTTTTCCTTCCTCGCCTAAAACCTTTGCACAGTGCTAAGTATGAAAATCAGATTCTTAGGAGTTGAGAAGAAAGTTATCAGAGATAGCAGACCAAGTGTTCCAGGAATCTGGAGATGAAGCGGACATTAGAGATGGGTGGGTAGTCGGGTAGTTGGCAGAGGACTGCTGCTATAAAAGAGGATGGGAAGATATTAGAAGAGAGGGTAAACATTGGAGTGAAGTGACTGATGTCAGCCGGTTGAGGAGACTGGACAAGCTTTCTTTTCTGTTGTTGGGGTAAATGCATGGAGTTATATAGAGGGGTTGCAGGAGAGATAGGGATCCATGTTATTTGGGGATTGGGAGACATTTCCTCCTGGAGGTTCTCAATTTTCTCTTACAAGTAAGCAGCCAAGTTTAATAAAGGATCTGGAGGAGGGAATTGATGGGAAATTGATCAAATCTGCCGACAACACAAAGCTAGGAGGGATAGCTAACACTAAGGAAGAGAGAGAGGATTCAAAAAGATCTACAAAAGCTTGCACAGTGGTCGGCGACTAACAGAATGGTATTTAACCAGGAGAAATGCAAAGTCCTACATCTGGGCAAGAAAAATGATAAAAGCACATACAGAATGGGAGGAATTGGGCTGAGCAGCAGCACATGTGAAAAAGACTTGGGTATACTAATAGATCATAGACTGAGGGCTTATTCACAAGAGCGTATATTGGTTGGCATTTTTACGGCCCGGCTGATATATGCTACCATATGATGCACGGGCTCGGCCTATATGCCGTCGGGTGGGGGAAGACAACTTAGCTCGCCACCTCCCACTCCTTTCCTTGTCCACAGCCAGCAACGAGGTGGGGTAGAGTTAAGCTCCACCCCGCCCCCTCCCATTGCAAACAGCTGCAAGGGGCAGAGGGGAGAACAGAAGGGGGAGGGAGTCTAACAGTCACACTGCTAGACTCCCTCCCACCTCCCTTCTCCGGGCCACTGTCACTGGCTCCCATAGTAGTCTATGGCAGTGGCCGTAGTCAGGCCAGGAAGATAGTTCCAGGACTATCCTTCCTGCCTAGCATAAAAGTGCCCGGCTGGGTGCTTTTATGCCGCGGGAATACACCTGTGTGATCTGATGCATTGGAATCCAATGCAACAGATGGTAGCATATATCAACCAGCCGTGAAAACGCCAGCCAATATACACTCGACTGAATAAGCCCTGATCATGAGTCAACAATGTGATGTAGCAGCAAAAAAAGGCAAACACAATTCTGGATTGCAATAAGAGAAGCATAGAGTCTAGATCACGTGAGGACATTATCCCCCTCTACTTTTCCTCAGGCTACCTGTCCACGGGCGTAGCGATATCCCACGGCAGATCACCACCATGGGAGCCACCGCCTGGGAGCAGGAGACAGCTGACGGTTCTCCGCACTGAGCCTATCTGACAGATAGGCTCACCATGGAGAATCGCAGCAAATCGCAGCATGCTGCGATTTGAATCCCGCGAGCTGAGAATTGGTATGATTCTCCGCTTGTGGATGCTGCAGCTGCGCTTTCCATAGCAACGCTATGGAAAGCTTCAGGCAGCGTGATTCGCCGTCAATTTATCGCCGGCAGAATCACGCCTGTGGACATCCAGCCTTAGTTGGACCTCATCTGGAATACTGTGTCCAATTCTGGGATGTATTAAGAGAAGCATAGAGTCTAGATCACGTGAGGTCATTATCCCCTCTACTCTTCCTTAGTCAGACCTCATCTGGAATACTGGGTCCAGGTCTGGGCACCCCACTTTATACAAGACATAGACAAACTGGAGCAAGTTCAGAGAAGAGTTACCAAGATGGTGAGCGGTCTGCAAATCATGTTCCATGAGGAACGGTTAAAGGATCTGGGAATGTTTAGCAGAAGAGAAGGCTGAGAGGAGACTTAATAGCGGTCTACAAATATCTGAAGGGCCGTCACAGTGCAGAGGGATCAGCCCTATTCTCATCTGTACAAGGCAAGACTAGAAGCAATGGGATGAAACTGAAAGGGAGGAGACACAGATTAGATATTAGACAGTGAGGGGGATCAATGAGTGGAACAGGTTGCCATGGGAGGTGGGGAGTTCTCCTTCAATGGAAGTTTTCAGAGGCTGGACAAATATCTGTCTGGGATGATTTAGTGACCCTGCATTGAGCAGGGGGTTGGACCTGATGACCCCAAAGGACTCGATGACCCTGGAGGACCCGATGACCCTGGAGGTCCCTTCCAACTCTACCATTCTATGATTCTTCAGTCCTGAGATCTGTCGTAGGCGCCTGCACTTTAGGACTAAGGAGAGTAAGAAATGGCAGAGAGTTGTTTTTGCTTATTGGTTGGTGAAATAGGCTAGTTTGGCACAGTATAGGGCAAGGTCATAAGTTCTAAGCATTAAAACATGTCAATTTGCTCGCTGGGTGCTTTTATATGGCAGAAAACACAACATAGCTGGATAATACTGGCGGCGCTAACTAGCATTCAGTGAGCAAGAACAGCTGATCCTTTAAACTTGGTACTCCCCATTTTTATTTTCCGTTTTAGCGCATTGCTGGTGATTATGTTCGGCCCCTCATGCGAGTGATACTCCGTGCTTCACAAATCCTCTGTACAGTCCTCTGTTTTTATATACTCCCTCCAATGACAAATCTTGGATCCCAAGTACTTTTTCCTGGACCCATGAGCGGTCTTCCCATAAACTCCAGTAAATGTTTGGCACCGTGTACTCTTTGCGGGGGGTAGTTTTATGTAACTTTTTTCATACGGATATTCCCATAATGAAATACTTGCAATGCCTAATTGCTACAAAACGATCAAATCGTAATGAAATGGCATCTTTTATGAGAAAGAGCCACAAACAGAGGCATTGCCATGATGTCATCCATGATCCCCGAGAGGAAACGGTCTCTTAAAATACATTCCATGTGTTCATGCAGTATGAAAGGCCAGAATCTGTGTTGTTCCGACGTGATCCTGCTGTTTGTCCATCCCGTGGACATTTAACTGTATAATGGTTGGCTGCAGCTGGCATGTCTTGTTCCTTAACCCCTTAATGACGCAACCCCCCCCCCCCCCCCCCATTTTACTTCTTTCCCCTCCATTTAAAAAAATGGTAGCTCCTTTATTTATCCATCGACGTCGCTGTATGAGCGCTCGTTGTTTGCGGGTCGAGCTGTATTTTTTATTGGTACTACTTAATGTACCATATAATGTACCTAAAAACTGTGCGGCTGATTGCAGCTGTTGTCGCCCAGTGCACCCTCGATGTATGAAGAGAGATAACCCTGTGATCTATCTTCATACACATTCCGACCCTGCAGGACAAAACTGTACGCCCTATTGCGGGAAGGGGTAAACCTACAGTGTTTCCCCCAAAATAAGACACTGTCTTATAATAAATGTTGCTGCAGAAGAGGCACAGTGTCTTATTTTCAGGGAGGGGGGGCTTATACTCACCTTGTCTGCGGTGTCCGGGTCCTCGTGATGGTCACCGACACTGCGGCAGGTTGCCATGTCAGCCTGAACAAGGATTCTCTTCTTTCTCGTAACCGGGTCTTAAATTACCCCGCTCCGGCAAGCAAGTGCTATGACTGGATCAAGCGCTAGCCAATCAGAGCTGGCGCTCAATCCAACCATTCAGAGCCATTCAGTGATGTCAAACAAAAGATGAGAGTACACAGAATACAAAACAAATAGGAACACGGGGTACTAACCAGAAGAAAGATAGGAGCCAGAAGACAAGACAGGTAAACTGAGGGTGCTGACAAGACCAGAGATATAGAAGTATTACTGGCACTCCCAGCCAGGAAGAGCTAGATTGTAGTGGGAACAGGGAGAAGCTGATTGGCTGTCAGAGCTATCAATCAACAGACAGCACAGCAGCTGACATAATTAATGAAACTACTGGTTAGCTAACATAGATGTCAATCACCAGCCACAACCTTAGCAAACAGCAGCAAGGATATATAAACCCTAACTAATCAGGACAGGATATATAAACCCTAACTAATCAGGACAGGATATATAAACCCTAACTAATCAGGACAGGATATATAAACCCTAACTAATCAGGACAGGATATATAAACCCTAACTAATCAGGACAGGACAACCGAAGAACATGTGTGCAGGCAGTGACAACTGCTTTTAAAAAGTCAAAAATCTTTTTTTCTTTCAAATCGCTTTTCATCACCATTTTCTTATACACATAGCTTTTATTTTGATGTCAATTGGGCCGTGTGGAGACTTGTTTTTTGTTGTGATCTTTATTTGCACCATTTTTCAGCATATTTTGATCACTTTTTATTCAACTTTTTTTAGGTGACGGGTATGACAAAAACTAATTCTGAAATTGCACATTTCTTCTCTCATGGAGTTCACCATGTAGGATAAATAATGCAATATTTTAGAAGTAGGGACTCTTACATACATGGCAATATTACATTACGTTTCATTTGTAAATCTTTTAACTTTTCATATTTTTTAAAATATATTTTTAAACCCATTTTTTCATTAGTTCCCATAAGGGACTTGAACTTGAGATTACTTGTACTATATGCTGCAATACATTGTATTGCAGCACTAGCTTATATATGCGGCGTTGCCTGGATTTCCACTCCTGCAGCACATTCTAGGAGGCTCTGTTTTGAATTTCTTGGTGTGATTGTAGCTAAATATTTGGTCTATACGTCCAATAATAACATTTGGATGTTGATTGTAGTCCTTGTGAGGAGCATATTAAAAACATTTCAGCAACAATCTGGAATGCTTTGTCACCCGTGATGCACTGGCTCTATCTTCCTATTTTTAAATTTAGGCCTGATGCTGTTCCAGGGTCTCTACAGCCCTTGATGTCCTGGCTCTTTCCCTCTGTTTCTGAATATTGGTCTCATGCTGTTCCTGGGTCTCTACAGCCCATGATATAGTGGCTATTTCCTGCAATATTTGAAGTTGTGACTGTTTTGTGGTTTCTAACACCTTTGATGTTCTGTTTCTTTTCCTCTTTTTTGGCATTGTGCCTCAAGCTGTTCTGAGGTCTCTGCAGCCCTTGATGTCCTGGATCTTTGACAGGACAGATAGTTGGGTGGCATATTTTTTTACACTCACCCGCTCCTGTGATCCAGAGCTGTCGACCTCCTTAGATTGTGAGCATTGGCACATCTGACTCTTTTCAGGTTCTCGTGTGTATGCTCTCTATACAAGTCTACGGGTGAAGTGCACAAATGGGACTTTGAAAAGAGTCCGATTTTCCAGTGCCACGTGATCTTCAGTTTATACAATAGGTCATACTCTTTAAGCAACCAAGAGGATAAAGAAGTTTGGTAGCTTTCCTTTACTTATATAGGGCTAATGCATTCCACAGTGCTGTGCAAAAACGGTCACCATCCACATCAGTCCCCGTCCTCAATGGGGCCCACAATCTGATTTCCATAGGAAGCCAGTTTATCAGTATTATTGAAGTGTTGGGGAAAACCAGGGCACCTAGAAGAAAGCCCTGCAAATATACAAACTCCATGGAAATATTGCCCTTTGATCTGATTGAAACCTAGGACCCCAGTGCTGCCAGGCAACGCACTCAAAACTGAGCTATAGTGCTGCCAAAACAATAGTCAACTTTGACTTTACAGTATATAAGCTATTAAAGTGAAAGTAAATTAGAAAATGCAATACAATTATGTCAGAGTGATAGTCGCAGTACTGCTGTCAGCCGCACTGCACTAGTCCTGGGACTTTACTGCTGCCTGTGTACACAGGGGTCAGGAAGGTTATGGAGAGGCCATGCATGCTCCTCTGGGAAATGTATGCAAATTGGAGGATAGAACAATGCCTCTACAGCACCATCTATTGGATGGCAGCATTCCTGCAAGTCAATGCCAGACCTTTTAATAAGCCTTGTGACAATGACTGGGAATATAAGCCAAAGCCAGAGGTTTTTCCAGAAGAAACATGCTAGCCTATGCTGTGCACCCTGCCCCTTAACCACTTAGGATGGAAATCCACAATCCTTTCTTGCTAAGTCACCACAATTATAGTCTTAATAATTGCAACATTTCCAAACTAATTTTGAAAACATTTTAAGAATGTATAAACATTAAAGAGGTTTTCCATGAGAATACTATTGACCTCCGGATAGGTCCTCAATAGTTGATCAGCCGGGGCTGGCCGCTGACTGGCGCCTGCTGACAGCGCTGAAATATGCTGAGGCGGAAGTGGCTACGCCAACACCTGTGTAGTGGCGCTTGCAATTGCAGGAGCAGCTCCCATTGATTTCAGTAAGCTCTTCAGCTGCAGTTGCAAGCGCCAGCCAACACACAGGGGTTGGAGCAAGAAGCCCCGGCCGATGAACTATTGATGACGTATCCTGAGGAGAGGTCATCAATAGTATTTTCATGCAAAATCCCTTTAAGATATATGGACAAGAGAAAAGCATGTGTAGTCCAGAGTGTGTTTGGTCAGATGGTACTAGATGTGCCAGCGAAAACATACAGCCATCATCACACATTGCCTGATATATATAATGGGCACCAGTGAAGCCCGACAGACTCCATTCACTTATAATGAGGTTTGCCATTTTGAAAAGAAAAATAATGCCCCATGCAGTGCCATCCACCAAAAATGTTTGAATCTGTACGAGTAACTCCAACGCCTACATGAAGCGAGCCGAATACGAATACAGGCAGCTTATAGCATTGCTTACTGCACGGTTTATTGCTGGTCACATCCTATGTGCAGGCAGGAGGACCTCATAAATCCATAAATCAGGCAGCCTGTTTAGTTGCTGTTGACAAGGATAAGCCGAAAATGGTTTGGCCATTTCTAGAGAGACATCTTCTTGTTAATCTGATCACGAGCTGCGGGGACGGGCAGAGAGGAGGACAATATGTTACCCATTATAACGGCCTCCTTCCTTCTCCCGACTCTCAGTTCACGTTTCCAGGACTTATTTGTATATTGCTAAGAAACTTCAGGAACTCTGGTTTAGTTTTAAGTGAAGCCTATCTGCCAATATTCCTAATCAGCAGGATGGTACAGCACCAACAAGGCGCAGGAGCCACTCGGCACACATCACCCACCAGCTTCTGCTATTTGTATGGAGCTGTCTGCTGTGTCATAACACAGAATGCGGATGACCAAGTCAGGGAACCCGTTGTGGAAGATCCGCGTGAACCGCAGCTCCCAGCATGGACGATTAGAAGGTATGCTGAAAGATGTCTTACAAGCCCATCTGATTCATGAAGCCCAGGCTGGGAATGTGGTTCAGGGCCCTTTAGCACGATCCTCATGTACCCCGCTCTGACTCATGGCACTCGGGCAGACCCTCGCATCCTTATGGAGCGCACACAGCCGATCACCCCTAGTACGCATCGGGGCACTTTGACGGCACACGGTTGTGCTGATGAGGTGCTGCAGCCTGTAAGACGACCATATCTTCAGGGTGTACCAAACGTCATTCTACAGCCGCACACAATGACCATCAGCAGACATGCTTCCAAGGTGCCCAGGGGATTGCTTGGCCAGCACAATCCCCACATCTCTCTCCAATCAAAAATCAGTGGGTCAGGACTGAACGTCAAGTGAATGTGTTCCCACAGCCTTGTAATGAGGACGTATTGTGGACCAAGGTGAATACCACACCGAGTCACATCAATGACTATCACCCAACATGGTGGCGCCACTACTTACCCATCCCGCTTATTGGACCAAAGGAGAGGTGTCATTGTTTAAACGCTATGATTGTTCAGAACGTAATTCTCTGCTGTGTATTGAGTTTCGTCTTATTTTGAGCATTTCTTCATGATGTGACGAGCAGATCCTCAGATTACTGTAACAATGGCGTACATACCTCTGGGAGGAGCCGCCCCCCCATGTCCAGGTTAGCCGGCAAGTGAAGATGTAAGCCAGGAATGATGCTTCTCTTCAGGGGATGGTTATTCACAGGTAGCAGGTAGGTTGTTATAATAGCCCGGGGTCACCCCCGAAGTATGTGCAGCATTACATTATTACAGTAATCTGAGGAGCTGGTTGTCCCCGAACTCCACTCGTCTATTCCTATCCCTGGATCCGAGTGTTTCTAGTGTTCTACGGATTAGGGTCTTCCATTCATTGTGGATGTCCAAGATGGAAGGGGAACCCCTCCATTCAATGCAGTTTGTGATATACACCTGGCTTACAGGTATGGTTGGCCACCCTAGAACTTGGGTAGCAGCACCACAACAGATGAGTTCCTACTATTTGCTCCATGGCATTAAAGGGGTTGTCTAGATACTGCACAGCCCCTTTAAATAGGACACCCTGGTGTAAAATAATAAACAAAGAGAAATTTACCCCTCCGTGGACGTCAAGACCCCCCCCCCCAAAAAAAAACAAGAAAAAAAAAGAAACAAAAACGGAAGCAAACAGAAAGGCTTCAGCTTACTTCCATCCTTCCATCCTTTTTTAGACCCCATTGAAGAAATGGATCAGTTTTTGTCCATCTTATTTCAGTTTCTCTCCTCCAAAAAAGAGAGCAGAGCCGGAAACCCTGAATGGTCCCCGAGGGCGGTGTGCCGTCAGAGTACATGCCAATCATTCTTCAGCAGCGCCTTGCATGGTAAAGGATCGGCTATTCAGGGCTGCGCAGACCCAAGAGCAGTCGAGGGCGATCCTCCTGAATCAGACTGACAACCTGGATTATCTTCTTAACCCCTCAGTGACCAAACATTTTTGTTTTTTTCTATTTTCGTTTTTCTCCTCCCCCCCCCCTCATTTATCCATCGCCGTCGCTGTCTGTAGGTTGTTGTTTTTTGTGGGTCGAGTTTTATTTTTCAATGGTGTTATTTAATGTACTGAAAAACTTTTACAAAAAAGTGGAGAGACATGGAAAAAAAATGACATTCCGCCATCTTTCTATGGCGCACAAACTGAACCAATAATGACCTGAAAGCTTTGTTCTGCGGGTCGGTGCGATTGCTGCCATACAAACATAGGGCTTGTTTTTTTTTGCTTCTATTTTTTAAGTTTTAAAAATTATTTTCTCCCTTTTCTGCGCACAATAACTTTTTCACGTTTCCGTTAGCACAGTTGTGCGCCGGCTCAGTTTGTGCCGAACGTCCTGTAGTTTCCGTTGGTACCATTATTAAATACAGAAGACTTTTGATAGCTTTTTCTTACATTTTTTTCTTGCAGACAGGGTGACCAAAAAAAGCGCATTTCCGGCGGTCTTTATTTATTTATTTTTTTTCGGAAGACGTTCATTGCGCAGTGTAAATAATGCATTACTTTGATAGATCGGACTTTTACGGACGCAGCAATACCAAATATGTATTTTTGCTTTATTATTTAGATTTTTTTATTGCAAATAGGGCAAAAGGTTTTTTTTTTTTACTTTTTTTAAAAATTAGTAAAACTTTATTGTTCTTATTTTTAAATTTTTTTTTTAGTCCCCATGGGGGACCACAACTAGCAATGCTATGATGCTATGATATAATGCTATAGCATTACATCATATTGCAATCTGACAGGCAGTCTACCAGGTTACCCCATGGGGACGGCTTAAAAAGCATACTGCCAAGACTGCCCTGGGGCCTTTCAGAAGGCCCCCGGCTGCCCTGACACCTGCACAGCTCCCTGTGATCTTACTGGGGAGGGCAGCTGACACCCGCGATGTATGGAGGCAGGTGGCAGCACTGTAGGACGTAAACACACTATAGGGCGGTCACTAAGGGGTTAAAATAGCACCTGTTAAGGAAAGGGATATATTAGGCAGCAAGTAAACAGTCAGTAACTCAATGCATTGACAGCGAGACAAATGGGCAAGAGTCCAACAGGAGTCAGAATATCAGCAAGTTTGACAAGGACAGAATTGTGATAGCTGCATGACTGCGCCAGAACAGCTTGTGGGGGGCTCCACTATGCAGCATAAGGGCGCCCACCCACTGGCGATTTTTTTTTTTTCTTTGCGTTTTTCTCAAGAGCAATTAGAATTGAATGTACTCCCACCCACTGGCGTTTTTTTTTGCGTTGCGTTTTTTAACATAGGAACTGTCAGTTGCATATGTGTCCTTATTTTTCTCCTAATGCACCCATGAAAGTCAATGGAAATTAATGGAAGCGCTGCGAAAACGCGGGAAAAACGCCGCGAAAACGCTGCGTTTTTCATGCACGAAAATCGCAAACGCCAGTGGGTGGGCGCCCTAAGGAAGGACAATGTGGTGAATGGGCACGCCAGGCTCTTTCAGCTGCAAGTGGGGCAAAGCCTAGCCCATCGGGGCTATCACAGCACAAACTGCTGAAAAGGAGAATAGTGGTTAAAGGGCCGGTGATCTCTAGATTCATCCCTGATGCGGCTATCCCTCCAGTATATAGAAGTCAGCCAGTGTCCCCTTGTCCAGTTTCTAGTCAGTTCCTCATTCTATTATGTTATTAATAATAATCCTTATTTGTATAGCGCCAACATATCCCGCAGCGCTTACAAAGACGGGGGATACAGAAAGACAAAAGTATAAAAAAAAACAGGTTCCATGTAGTAATCAGTTGATGGAAACAATAGGGGTGCGGGGCTCCAACGAGCTTACATATTACAAGTAATGGGGGGATACAGAAGGTAAAGGGGCTGGAGATGGGCACGGTATGGCGGGGCGGAGATGTGCGCGGTACGGCGGGGTGGAGATGTGCGCGGTACGGCAGGGTGGAGATGTGCGCGGTACGGCAGGGTGGAGATGTGCGCGGTACGGCGGGGTGGAGATGTGCGCGGTATGGTGGAGATGTGCACGGTACGGCGGGGTGGAGATGTGCGCGGTACGGCGGGGTGGAGATGTGCGCGGTACGGCGGGGTGGAGATGTGCGCGGTACGGCGGGGTGGAGATGTGCGCGGTACGGCGGGGTGGAGATGTGCGCGGTACGGCGGGGTGGAGATGTGCGCGGTACGGCGGGGTGGAGATGTGCGCGGTACGGCGGGGTGGAGATGTGCGCGGTACGGCGGGGTGGAGATGTGCGCGGTACGGCGGGGTGGAGATGTGCGCGGTACGGCGGGGTGGAGATGTGCGCGGTACGGCGGGGTGGAGATGTGCGCGGCACGGCGGGGTGGAGATGTGCGCGGTACGGCGGGGTGGAGATGTGCGCGGCACGGCGGGGTGGAGATGTGCGCGGCACGGCGGGGTGGAGATGTGCGCGGTACGGCGGGGTGGAGATGTGCGCGGCACGGCGGGGTGGAGATGTGCGCGGTACGGCGGGGTGGAGATGTGCGCGGTATGGTGGAGATGTGCGCGGTACGGCGGGGTGGAGATGTGCGCGGTATGGTGGAGATGTGCGCGGTACGGCGGGGTGGAGATGTGCGCGGTACGGCGGGGTGGAGATGTGCGCGGTACGGCGGGGTGGAGATGTGCGCGGTACGGCGGGGTGGAGATGTGCGCGGTACGGCGGGGTGGAGATGTGCGCGGTACGGGGGGGTGGAGATGTGCGCGGTACGGGGGGGTGGAGATGTGCGCGGTACGGCGGGGTGGAGATGTGCGCGGTACGGCGGGGTGGAGATGTGCGCGGTACGGCGGGGTGGAGATGTGCGCGGTACGGCGGGGTGGAGATGTGCGCGGTACGGCGGGGTGGAGATGTGCGCGGTACGGCGGGGTGGAGATGTGCGCGGTACGGCGGGGTGGAGATGTGCGCGGCACGGCGGGGTGGAGATGTGCGCGGTACGGCGGGGTGGAGATGTGCGCGGTACGGCGGGGTGGAGATGTGCGCGGCACGGCGGGGTGGAGATGTGCGCGGTACGGCGGGGTGGAGATGTGCGCGGCACGGCGGGGTGGAGATGTGCGCGGTACGGCGGGGTGGAGATGTGCGCGGCACGGCGGGGTGGAGATGTGCGCGGTACGGCGGGGTGGGGATGTGCGCGGTACGGCGGGGTGGAGATGTGCGCGGTACGGCGGGGTGGAGATGTGCGTGGTACGGCGGGGTGGAGATGTGCGCGGTACGGCAGGGTGGAGATGTGCGCGGTTACATAGTAATCAGTTGATGGAAACAATAGGGGTGAGGGTCCTGCTCCAACGAGCTTACATACTACAAGTAATGGGGGGATACAGAAGGTAAAGGGGCTGGAGATGTGCGCGTTATGGCGGGGTGGAGATGTGCGCGGTACGGGGGGGTGGAGATGTGCGCGGTACGGCGGGGTGGAGATGTGCGCGGTACGGCGGGGTGGAGATGTGCGCGGTACGGCGGGGTGGAGATGTGCGCGGTACGGCGGGGTGGAGATGTGCGCGGCACGGCGGGGTGGAGATGTGCGCGGCACGGCGGGGTGGAGATGTGCGCGGCACGGCGGGGTGGAGATGTGCGCGGTACGGCGGGGTGGAGATGTGCGCGGTACGGCGGGGTGGAGATGTGCGCGGTACGGCGGGGTGGAGATGTGCGCGGTACGGCGGGGTGGAGATGTGCGCGGTACGGCAGGGTGGAGATGTGCGCGGTTACATAGTAATCAGTTGATGGAAACAATAGGGGTGAGGGTCCTGCTCCAACGAGCTTACATACTACAAGTAATGGGGGGATACAGAAGGTAAAGGGGCTGGAGATGTGCGCGTTATGGCGGGGTGGAGATGTGCGCGGTACGGGGGGGTGGAGATGTGCGCGGTACGGCGGGGTGGAGATGTGCGCGGTACGGGGGGGTGGAGATGTGCGCGGTACGGCGGGGTGGAGATGTGCGCGGTACGGCGGGGTGGAGATGTGCGCGGTACGGCGGGGTGGAGATGTGCGCGGTACGGCGGGGTGGAGATGTGCGCGGTACGGGGGGGTGGAGATGTGCGCGGTACGGGGGGGTGGAGATGTGCGCGGTACGGCGGGGTGGACATGTGCCCGGTACGGCGGGGTGGACATGTGCCCGGTACGGCGGGGTGGACATGTGCGCGGTACGGCGGGGTGGACATGTGCGCGGTACGGCGAGGCGGAGATGTGCGCGGTACGGCGAGGCGGAGATGTGCGCGGTACGGCGAGGCGGAGATGTGCGCGGTACGGCGAGGCGGAGATGTGCGCGGTACGGCGATGTGCGCGGTGGCGGGGCGGCGATGTGCACGGTACGGCGGGGCGGCGATGTGCGCGGTACGGCGGGGCGGCGATGTGCGCGGTACGGCGGGGCGGCGATGTGCGCGGTACGGCGGGGCGGCGATGTGCGCGGTACGGCGGGGCGGCGATGTGCGCGGTACGGCGGGGTGGAGAGTGTAGAATGCTATACACATAAATAATGGCTGTATAGCGGCTGCATCGGAATGACTGCAGGGGGTGGTTGATGGCGGCTGACTGGGATTGCAGTCAGTAGGTCAGGGAGCATGTTATCAGGCCTCCGGAGTACAGAGGGGTTTAGTTTAGGGGATCTGGTATGCCTCCCTGAAGAGGTGCATTTTTAGAGCACGCCTGAAGTTTTGTGTGTCGGGGATTGCCTGGATAGTTTTGGGTAGTGCGTTCCAGAGGACTGGTGCTGCTCTGGAGAAGTCTTGGAGGCGGGAATGAGAGGTTCAGGTTAAAGGGGCGCTCATGGATGTTATTACATGGACCTTACCTCAGATTCTGCTTGAAAGGAGACACAGACACTCCAATAACAGTTACTGCTGATGATCACACAGTTCCTGTCACACAGGTATAATAGAGTAGATCACAGCTCAGCCTCCTTATGCTATACTTTCTGATTAAAGCTTATTTAGGTGAATATAGAATGTAATGGCAGTGTTTTTCCTACAACAGAGATGGCGCAGTCTGTAGCTGCTCATGTAATGCTGTGCTGATGCTTTATGGGATTAATGTTAAAATGAAAGCAAAATCTCAACATCAAGATGGTGCCTGGCAAGCATCAGACAGGGGGCTGCACTGCATGGAAGTGACTGCAATAGAAGTGAATGTACAGTTATAAGCATTTTATGTTTTTTTGTTTGACAAATGCATCAAAAACATCTGCAATGCCCCTTGGCATGCTGGATATCAGCCCTGGGCCACATCCTGACTGATGTAGGAAAGGAGAGGTGGCGGAGCAAACCCGGTGGTATTGGAGGTTTTGGTCCCAGATGATGTCTGAAGACTAAAAAACCTTTAGAATGGGCTGCGAAAATTGAATGTGCTGTGGAGGTGCTGCCAACCAGTAGAGCCACCAATGGTGGGCATGACAGCTGTGTGAAGAGCTATAGAGAGAAAAGACTGGTGGATAGGCACGACTCTCCAGAAAAGAGAGTGGGACGGTGGGATGTATTATCCAACCTCTCTTATATTGAGTATATTATAAACCAGTATCTGGGTGCTTGTAGTTTCTAACAGTTTTTGTTTGACCACCCGCTTTTTGAGGAATGACTACAGTTTCTCAGTGGGATTGGGATCTAAGGAGTTTCCTGGTCATGCACCCAAATGTCAATGTTTTGCTCACCGAGCCACTTAGTTATCACTTATGAGTTGTGAGATGGTGCTTCATCATACCAGGAAACGTCTCCTTTATCACTGGGAGAGGTTGCTCTTGGATGATGTTCTTTATTCATGGCTGTGTTCTTAGGCTAAGTTGTGCGTGAGCCGGCTCCCTGGGATGCGAAGCGCCCATCTCCGGATGCCTTACTGTTGGCATGACACAGGACACATGGTGGCGCTCACCTATCCGGCCCATCTTTCCTCCAGATCTCCCAAGCAGTCTGAAGGGGGATTCATCAGAGAAAACAATTCTCTGTAACCCGGTCCCTGTACTTCCTGCAGAATGTCAGTCTGTCCCTGATGTTTGGAGGGAAGTGGCTTTTTTTGCTACCTTCTTGACGCCAGGCCCAAATTTGTGTCCGTCTCAAAACCTTTGGTCCCAACTGTACAGAAAGACCTTCAGAGTGTGATCCTATCCACTACCCAAGGGGCTTTATGGCTCATACTCATCACGACTAAATCTTAGAGCAGTGGAGGATCGCCTGGTCTGATGAACTACATTTCCAGGATGGGCTCTGATCCCTACCACCAAGTACAACCCTGCCCTACCACACTGCATAATTGGCCAGGCTTGGTTTGAACGATGTGACAAGCCTTCAAAGTGTTAACTTGGCCTCAAAATTCCTCAGTTCTCAATCTGATCTCATAGTCTTTAAGTCTTCGTTCAAAGGGTTTAGCAAAATATGCATTAAATCTCTAAGAATTATAGCCATTTTTGCATTGTCTGTCCATTTTCACAAACTCCCAAGTAATTGGACAAGTGCCATGAGATGACTCCGAGCGTTGAATTTCATTTGTAGCCGTTCATGGGAACTCTCAATATGCCGTCCAAATAGGCGTCAGTGCGATGAAGGAGGCCATCATTTATGCCGTATTTAATTCTGCTACGCACAATCTACCATACGTTAATCAGTTCTTTTTTGGATAGTTGTACTTCTCAACTCAACAGCCCAGAGAGGGATGAACACAAAGGAAGGAGGGACCCCGCTGCTGCACACAGAGAGGGACCCCGCTGCTGCACACAGAGAGGGACCCCGCTGCTGCACACAGAGAGGGACCCCGCTGCTGCACACAGAGAGGGACCCCGCTGCTGTGGCTGCTCACAGAGAGGGACCCCGCTAGCTAGGATAGTGCTATTCATGAATGAATAGCTAAGGGCTATCTGTCATTGGTTGAGCGCTCAGCCAATCAGCACAGCCATTTCAGGAGGCGGGGATTTTTAAATCCCCGCCTGCTGAGAGAGCTTAACAGCAGTGCAGGGGAGCCAGCCGGAGGACACATCTGAGCGGCGGAGAGGTGAGTAATTTAAAAAAATATATTTTTTACCACTTATTGATGATTATCGGGGAAGGGCTTATATTTCAAGCCTTTCCCCGATAATCATACTGTGGGGCTTGCCAGAAAGCAGTGCTTTCAATGGGATCGACAGCAGTGCTGATCCCATTGAAAGCAACGAGATAGCATGTCGCGGACTTCTGCCACAGCTGTCACAGCTGTGGCAGAAGTCCGCGGCATTCTCCCTATGTTTTCAATGGGGCTAGCGCTGCTGCCGCTGGCCCCATTGAAAGCACTAGTGATATGCCGGTTCTATTCCGGCGTCTTTCTTGCGCTGCGAGGCGAGCGTTTTCCCGTGCTCTTGCAGCGCAAGAAAGAAAATATCGCCAGTGGGTGTCAGCCCTCAGGCTCATGTTATATGGGCACCTTTTAGATACCTTGACCTCTGCCGACCAGTGAAGTCCGGCTGTACTATATAATCGGGACACGACTGACAGAGCATTGATCCTAAGGACCCTCCCGCAAGGACCCATTGGGCTACACATCCCTTTTCTCTAAGACCCTGTAGCAGTAACATGGAGCCCCCCAGTCTGCACCGCACACCTTGTACTTCTAGAATAATCAGATGGATGGAACCAAAGCCTGAAATATAGAATGACATCTCCTAGTCTATATATATAAAATTGAATGTCTGTCTGTCTGTCTGTTTGTCCTTTATGCGCTACTACACCATTCATCCGATCGCCATGAAACTTTGGGAAGTTGTTGAGTACACTCCTGGGAAGATTACTGGCATAGTACAGCTATCCTATGATAAATGGTGCGCGTGCGAGCGTTGTCGACAGTTACGCCCCCCCCCCCACGTAGATCGTTCGATTTCCATCATTGCCACTAATTCTCTCACTTCCCGATGTCGTAGAAACATGAAATTTGTGTAACATCCCTAATACACGTGGACGAAATCCAGTCTCTAGTCATTACTAAGTGCGATACTCAATCACACCATATCAGATCCCAGCGCTACAATATATATGTATATACTATATCAGTCGCTACAACATGACTGGATGCTGGGAGCTCTGCAGGCGATTTCCTTATTAGTGGGAGGATGGAATAATTTCTCATCGCCATCATTTAATGCCTGTTTACAAGAATCATAATATGTATATAACGCTCTCGCTCGATGACCTCAGAGCTGCCCAGCACCAACATGATGGAACGGTAGACAAGACCAATGCACCGCTCACAATCACTCGGCTCTCCGCTGCTCTCGCGCCTCTTACCTCTTGCCACATTTTAATGAAGTACAACTCCCTTGAGAAGTTGAAGAAGACATTGGCGTCGTAGGCGTCGTCTCCTCTGTTGGAGATGGAGATGTTAAGTGAAATGTTCTTCACGGCTCCCAGTGCCAAGTATTCTGTTGTGGAGTCATGGCTGCAGAGAGAAAGGTAAGAGGTTCATTGTCCGATGGGCACACACACAACATCCCATTGACAAAGTGGGTGTGAGCCCTTATACTGAGCAGGGGCACGCCGCAGTGGGCATCTGCTCTAGCTGCTGTGCAGGGATAGATCGCCGCCGCCGCTGCTGCTGGTTGCCCATTTTAAGCTAAAACAAATCCGTTTATTGAACGTTTGTTGGTTCTGTTCTTGACTGAAAGGTCACAAATATACAGCGCACCATTATTTGAAAACTTAGAACAGCACATAAGGCAGAATGCACACGGCGGTCCCCCCGGCGTACCTGTCCGCTGTCTTCTAATGTGCGCTGCAGATGTGCCGGCCGACACGCATATGCACTACACATTACGTCATGCCGTGGCTACGGACGGGCGGCGGATCCGAGGGCTTTCATTGACTTCAATAGAAGCCATCCGCACAGAATCTGCGCTGAGTGCAGCATGCAGAATCCCTGAACGATTCTTACAGTAAACCGGCTTTCCTGGTAATTCTCTACTTCGATGTAACATTCATTCTTCTGCTAGGTTTGTGTGTCTTGGGCTCAGATGAATCCGTACCGCGTCTTCCTGCGGCCCCCCACTAATCACACCAATGCCAAATCTTTTAATATATGTTACATGTTTAATCTACATTCTGTGCAAATAGAAAAGAATACATGCAATGACGTTCCGAAGAGAGAAGCCATAACTATCCAACAGTCCAAGGCCTGGATGGGGACGTCTATGTCCAGCGCACTCCGCGCCATCGTTATAGCCATGACTATCCAGCAGTCCAAGGCCTGGATGGGGCCGTCTATGTCCAGCGCACTCCGCGCCATCGTTATAGCCATGACTATCCAGCAGTCCAAGGCCTGGATGGGGACGTCTATGTCCAGCGCACTCCGCCCCATCGCTATAGCCATGACTATCCAGCAGTCCAAGGCCTGGATGGGGACGTCTATGTCCAGCGCACTCCGCGCCATCGTTATAGCCATGACTATCCAGCAGTCCAAGGCCTGGATGGGGCCGTCTATGTCCAGCGCACTCCGCCCCATCGTTATAGCCATGACTATCCAGCAGTCCAAGGCCTGGATGGGGACGTCTATGTCCAGCGCACTCCGCGCCATCGTTATAGCCATGACTATCCAGCAGTCCAAGGCCTGGATGGGGACGTCTATGTCCAGCGCACTCCGCGCCATCGTTATAGCCATGACTATCCAGCAGTACGAGGCCTGGATGGGGCCGTCTATGTCCAGCGCACTCCGCGCCATCGTTATAGCCATGACTATCCAGCAGTCCAAGGCCTGGATGGGGACGTCTATGTCCAGCGCACTCCGCGCCATCGTTATAGCCATGACTATCCAGCAGTCCAAGGCCTGGATGGGGCCGTCTATGTCCAGCGCACTCCACGCCATCGTTATAGCCATGACTATCCAGCAGTCCAAGGCCTGGATGGGGCCGTCTATGTCCAGCGCACTCCGCGCCATCGTTATAGCCATGACTATCCAGCAGTCCAAGGCCTGGATGGGGCCGTCTATGTCCAGCGCACTCCGCGCCATCGTTATAGCCATGACTATCCAGCAGTACGAGGCCTGGATGGGGACGTCTATGTCCAGCGCACTCCGCGCCATCGTTATAGCCATGACTATCCAGCAGTCCAAGGCCTGGATGGGGACGTCTATGTCCAGCGCACTCCGCGCCATCGTTATAGCCATGACTATCCAGCAGTCCAAGGTCTGGATGGGGCCGTCTATGTCCAGCGCACGCCGCGCCATCGTTATAGCCATGACTATCCAGCAGTCCAAGGCCTGGATGGGGCCGTCTATGTCCAGCGCACTCCGCGCCATCGTTATAGCCATGACTATCCAGCAGTCCAAGGCCTGGATGGGGCCGTCTATGTCCAGCGCACTCCGCGCCATCGTTATAGCCATGACTATCCAGCAGTCCAAGGCCTGGATGGGGCCGTCTATGTCCAGCGCACGCCGCGCCATCGTTATAGCCATGCTTATGTCATCCTATCCAGGAATGATCTAACTATGAATGAGGCGCCTCCTTGGACCGATATAACTTCTATTACTGCTGTTCTCCTTCGTGACGCTCTCAGGCCTCCCGCACACCGGCGGATCTAGTTTCTGTAGTCTCCTCTTAGCTGCTCTCCATCTCCCTGTCCCTTTCCGCAGGTATGTGTTACATGACTTAGTTCGCCATCCGCTCACACTGCTTTACTGATATGTGCAGTTGACCTCTCAGAGGTGAACGAGGCTTTGACAAAAGCTGAACGCGTTCTCCATTATCTCGGTGAATCGCACAGATATCGATAAACCAGGAATGTGTAATATACAACCTTCATCCCCACAATGAATTTACAGCAAATCCAATCTATAGCATGCTATGAGAAAACACAACTCCCTGTCTAATAGCGGAAATCGATTGCGATTTTCCACTTGTGGGGGAGAGACTGCAGCATGCTGTGATTTTGTGTGGGTCACGTATGAAGTCAATGAAAGCCACCTGTCCGTCCCTCGGCCATTATGCATCATCATAGCAGAATGGCCACAGGAGCCGCGTCATCGCCATAACTACGGTGCAGCATCCTCTCAACTGTGCATGTGCGATGCCATGTACAAAGAATGACACGGTAACCGGCATGTGACTGACCGATGCCATGTACAATGGATGGCACCGTGACCGGCATGTGACTGAGCGATGCCATGTACAATGAATGGCACGGTGACCAGCATGTGACTGACCGATGCCATGTACAATGGATGGCACGGTGACCAGCATGTGACTGAGCGATGCCATGTACAATGGATGGCACGGTGACCAGCATGTGACTGAGCGATGCCATGTACAATGAATGGCACGGTGACCAGCATGTGACTGAGCGATGCCATGTACAATGGATGGCACGGGGACTAGCATGTGACTGAGCGATGCCATGTACAATGGATGGCACGGTGACCAGCATGTGACTGAGCGATGCCATGTACAATGGATGGCACGGTGACCGGCATGTGACTGAGCGATGCCATGTACAATGAATGGCACGGTGACCGGCATGTGACTGAGTGATGCCATGTACAAAGAATGACACGGTAACCGGCATGTGACTGAGCGATGCCATGTACAATGAATGGCACGGTGACCGGCATGTGAATGAGCGATGCCATGTACAATGAATGGCACGGTGACCGGCATGTGACTAAGCAATGCCATGTACAATGGATGGCACGGTGACCGGCATGTGACTGACCGATGCCATGTACAATGGATGGCACGGTGACCAGCATGTGACTGAGCGATGCCATGTACAATGGATGGCACGGTG